>NW_020439071.1:143783-158823 GCF_000699045.2 Agrilus planipennis | reverse complement strand
CAGTCCATCCGGACTACGCCGGAAGATAGGGCGGAAGGCCCTCTCCAGCCTCCTTTCAGGAATCGTGGGAATGGGTGGGTGGTGGTTCGGGTGAGAAAGATGAGACGAACGAAATGAAGACATTATCTTTCTCACCCCACCACCACCGATTCCTAGAAGAAGGCTAATGTGGATCTTCCGCCGTATCTTCCGGCATAGTCCGGAGGGACCGCCACCCCACCGGTATTACTAACTGGTGAGAATTAAATACTTCAAAAGTTTTAAATGTTGTACTTCAATTTGAATCTCTCCTTTGTAATGACAGCCATCCAAATTCCATAATTTATTGCAGAACTGCTTTTAACTGGTAGGCACATATTCCTACATCCTTAATTAAATATTTACTTGTTATAATATACTTCAATTTTTCTAAAAAAAGGCTCTAAATGATTGCGAAAACAGAATCAAAATCAAATTATTTTAGCATATACTAGTTATTACGTTATAACAGAAGGCATCATACTTAAGTACAATTACTTAAGATACTCTGAATGGATTAATTACATTTAATGTTCTGATCTGTTCGTGCTTTTCAGGGAGATTCAGGAGGACCACTTGTCGAGAATGGGGTTCAAATAGGAATAGTCTCTTGGGGATACGGATGCGCTCGAGCCAGATACCCCGGTGTTTATACAAACATAACCAATCTAAGGTCGTACATAAACGAAGTTAGCGGACTTTAGTAAACTATTAAAGAACACGACCAGGTAAAACGAAGAAAAATTGTGATAATTGTATAAAGCCTAAAAGTGTAAATAAAAAACGATTGTGATAAGATGTGAGCACCTGTATGAAGAATTGCATTTTACTGAAGTGAGCAACTGTTTATTCAGAACAACTTAAACCTTACTTTACCACCTAATAAAATCAGAGGTAATACCTTCAAGTGACTATCCACAAAATACCATAACGTAAATACCAACCAAGCGCTAAAGAGATTTGGATATATCTTGATGTACATATTTATAAAAAAAAATAATAAAATAGTAAGATTTGAGATTTTATCCTTTAAGATTGGAGAATGTTATCTTATTATTATTCAAGTGTGTACTACCTAAAACGTTTTATATATTCAGAGTGTGTAATTAAGTCATCCTGCTTGTGGAGATGTAATGGCGTGTGACAAAAATCAAAATAGGGAATTAATCCCGAAATATGTGCTTTTGTTAGATTAAAAAGTAGGAATAGAAGGAATATGAGAATGAGAGATGGGCGTTATTTCTCAAACATGAAAGACTAATTAAACATTAAAACAATTAACATATTATTAAGCTAAAATGCTTAGATTGTGATTGCTTTTACGTAGGACAAACTCCTTTAGAATCAGTTTTAGTGAACAGTTTAAATCGTATATTTTTTAATTATATTATTTAGATACAGATCACAAGTTTCCAGCTATTAAAAATTTATAAAAACTACATATCCCAAATCATCATCATTATAAGGTCGTTAGTCCTAAAACTGTTTGGACACGTACCTCCACTCTTTCCTATCCAGAGCTAAACTCGGATTTCCCAAAAACGAGAACAACCCACACTTGCGAACGGTAATCTAATCTAGGTTTACCTCTATCCCTCCTAACACCAGTTTCTGACTCGAATATGTTTCTGACTAGACCTTCATGAAGATGTCCTACCAACCTATCTCGCCTATTTTTATTGACTTCCATAGAGTCCTCTGTTATCCTCCCGAGATAAAAATGTTCAGTCTCTCAGAGTCTCTGAAAGCGAGACTCGAGTCTCCGTCTTTAATCGAGTCTCTCAGGTGTCTCTGAGAGATGTCGAGAGACTCTCAAAAAACTGTTTAGCGTCTCTGAACGAGAGACTCGAGTCGCTAATAGAGAGATCCTCATTTCGTATCGAGTCTCTGAACGAGAGACTCGAATCTCTCAATAAGTGGTGTCTCGATAAACATGGTTAAAATTTTCAGTTCAGCATATTTCAGAGGTCCCAGTCTTCCTACGAGAGACTCGAGTCTCTCAACTTTTCAGTTTTATACATTCAGCTTCTCTGTGAGAGACTCGAATCTCTGAATTAACAATTTTATCGTTCGAGTCTCTCATACAGAGACTGTGGGAGATCCATAAAAACACCTGGGCAATAACTGAGAGACTGTGAATGACTGTCAGAAACGGTCTCAGAGATGCTGAAAGACTCTGAGAGACTGGAGAGAGACAAATTTTTTTTCTAGGGCTATTATTTCTAATACCTCTTCATTCCTAACCTTCTAAATCCAACGATAACAAACAACGACTTTTCAAGGCTTTGGATGAACTCACTCACTAAATTAATTCACAGCTTTACTAATGGCCAGATTTTTAAAATGTTGATACCTAATTGACGTTGACGACTCTGTTAAATTATTCAAATATGTGCTCGATAATTTTGCACCAACTGTATTCATCTGATTGCAGTGAAATAATAATTACCAATTTCCTACGATCGATCATGTAGAAAATAATTTTCGATTAAGAAATTTTCAACTTTCCAAACGCTTATTGGTCGTAAATTTTAAAAGCAATTTCAAATAATTGTAGTTCTATTGTGGTGACCCTTATAGTCATTCAGTTCGAATGAGATTATTCGGCTTTGATTATGTCTCTGTGACATTTCAATAATGCACCCTTCCAGTGTAGCGACCCTTGCACATAAAACGTGCAGTAAGCACATGTACTAAGAAAGTTCAACATAGGTTAAATATTAAGGAAAAAAACAGAAAGTGCAAAGCCAAAATATAATACACATATGAGTGGGTCAACTTTTCAATCTGAAAATGAGCATAAGTAATTTAAAATAACATGAATCTTCAGGTGTGTGAGAGGCGGGTATTGTAGGTACATTTGGAAAACATGAAAATGTGTAATTGATCGAGGTCAATATAATCCGTAAACATTTTAAATTATTTGTTACTGCATTTGCTTGTCAATATACAATACAACTCCTGAAAGGACGATAATAATAAAAATAATTTCATTTTATTAATAAAAAAATGCTACAAAGGGTACCTGCTCGGTAACCTCAATCATACAATGAATAAGCGAATTTCGTATTCTAAAACTGGAATATTAATTCAAGGAAAGGATGAAGCGAATTTTCTATTTGTTTTAGAATATATTTGACTTGTAATAATTTAATATTAATAAATACGTAAAAATAATATATTGAAAACAACTGAAACTAAATTTGAATTGGACATACGATGAGTATAACAAATAACAAGTAAATAAGTTAACATATCGGTACTTGTTATCTCTTCACTAAAACTCAAATAGGTATGACTCAAAAATCAGGAAAAAAAGTACATGCAGACTGATCACTAGATAAGATAATATTATAACATGCAGTGTGTCGCCAAATGTTTATTCAAATTCAGGAAAAGTTATTACTTTTGTTTAATTGCAATGACCACTTATAATTTTAATCGATAGCAGTATCAAAAATGGATAACTTTGGTACCTGAATCTCTCAACAAAGTATTGCAGGTAGGTATATGTTCTAATTGATTTGTACATCTCGAAATAATAGAATTTTCCCCTCTTCAAAACCATCTTTTTACTGTCACAAACGATTGAGAAAATCCCGCAGGTACCTTTGATGTAATTTATTCAAATCAATAAAACTTGAACGATTAGAAATAATAAAAATGTCTCCTGTAATGAGAAAATCTTGTGCCTCAATCGAAATTCGCAGATCAAAGAACTAATAAAAAAGTTACTGGGAAATGGAAACCGACAGCTAAAAGTTACGAAATTGGTTATTGATAATCGTCCAGGGATTTCAGCAGCGAGTGAAAAAAAAAATAGAATGAATTCCAAACGCACTAGTTACGATTTTTAATGAGCTTCCAAGAAGATACCTCCATTTCGATAGAAAGATATCACCTCAATAAAATGTTGGAATTGTTGTCAAGATACTTGCAATGAGTGCTTACGTATCAAAGCACAATAGAAATCTATTTAATCATCATTGTATAGACGAGTTTCCTCATTTTTTCTTAATCAAAATTCTTGAAAATCATGATGATTTTCCAGAATTACTTTTTAGATAATATTTGCGAATATTGCACGTATATTTACTTAAAACGATAAGATTAATATGACAATACATATCAAAATTTAATTAAAAAGAAATTACTGATCTTACAGAGATTTAGTTTTTGATTATTGGAAAAGTGGTCCTTATGGTTATTGAGTTAATATTTGCAACGACGTATTTAGCTGTCGAATTTTTCGATAAAAATTATCACCAAATTACGTAACAACGAAACATATTTAAGTTAAAAAATCTTGCCTGAATTAATTCATTACAGTTGAATGTAAGCCTTTGAGAAAATGAATCCAATAACTGTTGCACGTTTACTGTTTTCCTTTCTGGGTAAGTATGCCGTTAGTTTAGCTATTTTCAATCAACGAATATCATATATTTCATGTACATTCTACATACATAGATCTGAAATTCTAAATTAGTGATTTAAACTATACTAATCTTTAGCGTTTTGGGTTATCTGCTTAGACAACCCCATCTATGGTTTCACACTGTTCATAACAAACAAATTTGTAGTAAAGAACCACAAAGTTTCGTTTAATTAGAAACCCAAAGCTTCAAAATCCAGCCCTGTAGGATATTTTTTTGTAGGATGTTTCAATATCATCAATGCAGCATCAATTCCTTCCAATGCAGCATTAATACCGTCAAATGGCAGGAGTGTAGAAGGTGTAAACGTTGATATTAGAGAGTATCCTTATCAGGTCGCACTGCTGTATAGCTCGTCTCCAATTTGCGCCGGATCAATTTTAAACCGAAAGTGGGTTCTTACTGCTGCACATTGTCTTTCACGGTAAGTAAACGGTTCCATATCTTTATAAATATATGTGAAAAAAGGGCTACTCAATGCTAAATAAATGATAATAGGAATGATCAATATACAAGATTGAAATTAATTCAGGATTCAGGAAAGCAAATCAATTCTGAAAGTCTCTTCGTACCTGTAAGAGCTTTTTTGTCGAAATTTCAAATTGAATGTTTATGAATGAAGTATTTTAAATGCTTAATTATTGTTACTGTTGAATAACTGGAATATACGTAGATAGATATTGATATTTACCCGTTGTGGAGGGTTACTTCAACTACAAATTACCGTGATTAAACAGAACATAGCGACATCCCTTTGCGTTCAATTTCAATATATCGGCAATGTTACAAAGAGGTACATATTGTATCTAACAAAAAGTTTCTCCTTAGGAGTAACTTCCTTCTCCGATACTCCGTTCGCGCAGGATCGAATTACAGAAACACCGGTGGCGTTTCAGTCCCAGTTGTTTCTACCCGCACTCATTCACGCTATAATTCGGGAAGTCTTGATTACGATATTGGAGTCGCTTGGTTACAATCTGAATTGACGTATGGAAGTTCAATTAGGCCTGTTGAATTACCCTTACCAAATGATTATATTCGTCCTCGTACCACTGCTACAACAACTGGATGGGAAGATGACGTCTCAGGTTCTCACCTGCGAGGTGTCTCCGTACAGATTATCGATAACGATGTCTGCCAGGACAGCTATTACGACAGCAGAGTAATAACCGACAACATGATTTGCGCAGGTTTTGCTTCAAGTAACACTTGCCAGGTATGTATGTTTTTTTAAAGTTTTGTAAAAAGTTTTTTAAAGAAGAAGGTAGGTAGTTTCATCCACAGATAATCATTCAGTCTCTTCCGTTTTCTGTCCGATTCATCATTAAAGGTTTTAGTTTTGAAGTACTCCCAGCAAAAATGTCAATGAAAAGCACAGAACGACTAGACGGTTTCTAGCAAGCGGGATTTGATGACGGACTTCCTTATCTTTTTGATCTTCGACAAGACTACCTACAATTAATTCAGCAATGTTTCTAAGAAATATAGTAGTGTCATCATCATCATAAGGTCGTCAGCCCTAAGACTGGTTGGATACGCACCTTCACTCCATTCTATCCTGAGCTAATATTCACTACAACTACAACATCCCAAATCCTTAACTATTTGCGAACAGTAATCTAATCTAGGTCTACCTCTACTCCTCCTAACTCCCGTTTCTGCTTCTAATACGTCTCTGACTAGACCTTCAAGCCTGAGAAGGTGTTCCAACCATCTCTATCGACGGTATCCTCATTATTCACCTGTAACTCCCTAATATTTATTCTCTACTTTGCTGCTTTAGCTTTGAAATTATGACATAGGCCGTAATTTCAAATAACAAATCACAAAAATTTGTTGCTAACACATCCTGATTATTTACAATAAATGCTAACATACCTATTTAGTTTACAACCACTATTGTTTGAAGTTAGTATTCTTACTACATAGTAACCTTTTGTTTTATTTTTCTTAATTGTTTTACTGTAATGTACAGGGTGAATCGGGTGAACCATTGGTTGCATCAGAGTACGGTCAATTGGGTATTGCTTCATGGGGCAACGATTGCGGCCGTGCTGGACCCTACGGTGTGTACACACGTGTTTCTGCTTTTAGAACTTGGATCAACTCGCAAACTGGAGTATAAGTACTATCTACTTATTCTTAATTGATGTAAAGTCAAAATAAAATACACTGCAAGCAAATATCTAGTTTCATTTATAGTTATAGTAGTACTTTTCAACAATTATTTCACCAATATCGGACAAAGAATTCTGAATTCTCTCGAAACTGCTAGATACGGATCGTGATTTCGACCTTATTGATGCAAGGATTTCATAAAACGCAGTGTTCTGTCGTTAATGAGATCCGATAAGATTTAAATTGCGATCAACGTCTGGCAGTTTCGACAGAATTTTGACCACCATGAACATAGATATCCATCTATTTAAATGGACCTTGTTGAACATATTAAATTCCACTGAATATAGCAGTGTAATACAGATGGCGTTTACCGCGTTGGTTGTATGATTTCATGCCACCAGTAGATTTACATTACACACAAGTTTAGCGCAATTGAAAGTGCATAAACTCGCATATAATCAACCTCAAAAAATCTATAATATTTGACACCCTTACCACATTCTATTATTTTTTAAATTTAGGTAATTTTCCATTAATTACATTTCGAAGAAGATTTTTCAATTAATAACAGCGAGAACTGCACATGCATCCATCCACATACGATAAAATTGATAAAACAGTTCATACTTAATATATTTATCAAAAATTAATCAAAGACGAACCAATGGTTTTAAGAATTCAATGGTTATGAAAAAAAAAATTAGATAATTGAATTCATTACAGCTGAGAGTCTGCCTTCAAGAAAATGAACCCTGTTGTATGCATAGCATTTTCATTTTTGGGTAAGGACATAAATAGTTTGGTTATTTTACTACAAATAAGATCATGTATTTCATGTAGATATAGTATATATGAAAATTGGAATTAGTGATTTGAACCACTAATTGTTACTCTAACTTACTCTTTTAATGTAGATTTTGGGCTATCTTTTATACTATTGATAACAAATAAAGTCGTAAGGAACCACAAAGTTTCGTTTATTTAGAAGCTTAAAGCTTCAAATCCGAATCTGTAAGATAATTTTTTGTAGGATGTTTCAATTTCATCAATGCAGCATCAATTCCTTCCAAAGCAGCATTAACACTGCCATATGGCAGGAGCGTAGAAGGTGCAGAGGTTGATATTAGTGAGTATCCTTATCAGGTAACACTGCTATATTTCTCGTCTCAAATTTGTGCTGGATCGATTATAAGTCCAAGATGGATTCTTACCGCTGCACATTGTCTTTCATCGTAAGTAAATACTTCCTAGTATGAATAATTGTGAAATGGGGTTTACCTTTACAGTTGGGACATTTAAAATTGTTATAGTTTGCAATAAAACTATCTTTAATGTCGCATTTACTGTCTTCTTTCAACTTACTAACTAGACTAGAGCAGCTGCTGACATAACGCATACTTTTACTCACAACAGACGTTGTAGGGAATATCGTAAACATAAAAAATACACTAATAAAGAAAAAGGAATAACATTACACCAATTGTGTAACAGAAAGAGATGCAGTCAAGCAGAATTTGAACATGTTACCAGCATCAGACTTTAAAGAAAGTTCAACATTCTCAGGAATTTAGGAATGTAAAGACGATTGTTTATAGATATAATTCCAGCCAGGCAGTTATAAAGCCGACCCTGATCTTTTGCCTACCTAAGCAAACTCTATGGTAACTGCTGCACCGTTTACTTGTATTATCCGGTTATCTCTTTTCACTTTGTACTTTTCATGAAGCATTTTGTAACTTAACAAGAGTGTGTTTAAAACGCAGCAAATACCTACAATCCCAAGTGGAAACAAGAAAGAACATACGTCCATTCTCACAGATATTGTATTGATTGTCCTAACTATAAAAGATGAAACGAATGATTATTTTAACATACAAGATTGAAACTGTTCTAGGAAATGTTAAATTTGTGCCTCTATCTCGTCATATCTGTAGGAGTTTTTCGTTAAAATTTTATTTTATTCTTATCGTTACTTACGTTACTTAATCTTTAAGTATTCTGCGATCAGTTCAGTTTTTGGTATTTCAAAATGTTGCATCATTTCTGCATGTAGGGACAACATTCCGCAATGCTTAATTCTGTCATTCTATAATGTACCTAGGTTTCCTTTGTGCTTTCTAATTTCAAACTGTAATATAATATCATAAGGTCGTCAGCCCTTCACTCTTTCATATCGCGAACTAGTTTTCGCATTTCCCTAAAACTGGAACATCCCACGTCCTTAACTACTTCTGAACAGTAACCTATTTTAGGTTAGTCGTTCATGCCTTAGAAGATGTCTTATCAACATATCTCCCCTATTTCTTATTGACTTCTATAGAGTCCTCTGTTCTCCTATTCTTTCTAATACCTCTTCATTTCTAACCTTCTCTATCCACGGTATCCTCATCATTCGTCTGTAACGCCACATTTCTAACCTTTTTTTCCGCTACGCCCACCGTCAAACGAAAATTATTTATCAGAAACAAATGAGCCACTTTTATAATAAAAAGTTTTTCTTCAGGGGTAACGTTCTTTTTCGGTACACCATTCGAGCAGGATCGAATTTTCGAAACTCCGGTGGTGTTAGTGTTGCAGTTGTTTCTATCCGCCCTCATTCACGCTATAATTCGAGCAGTGAAGAGTACGATATCGGACTCGTTCGGATAACATCTGATTTAACGTATGATAACACAATTAGAGCTGTTTCATTGCCAACACCAAACATTGATATCCGTTCTGGAACCAATGCTACAGCAACTGGATGGGAAGATGGCGTCTCACAGTCCCATCTTCGAAGTGTTAGCATACCACTTGTCGATAACGATGTCTGCCAGCAAAGGTATGGAAATAGAATAATAATAACCGAAAACATGATCTGTGCAGGTTTTTCTGCAGGAGGCAATATTTGTCAGGTATTTGTCTACCTACCCTAGACAAAAATTTCTCTTTCCAGTCTCTCAGAGTCTTTCAACGTCTCTGACAGCATCTCTCACAGTCTTTCACAGTCTCTCAGTTATTGCCCAGGTGTTTTTATGGATCTCTCACAGTCTCTGTATGAGCGACTCGAACGATAAAATTGTTAATTCAGAGATTTGAGTCTCTCACAGAGAAACTGAATGAATAAAACTGAAAAATTGAGAGACTCGAATCTTTCGCAGAAATACTTGGATCTCTGAAATATATTGAACTTAGAAAATTTTAACCATATCTATCGAGACACCACTTACTGAGAGATTCGAGTCTCTCGTTTAGAGACTGGATACGAAATGGGGATCTTTCTATGAGCGACTCGAGTCTCTCGTTCAGAGACGCTAAACAGTTTTTTTGATAGTCTCCCTCAGCGACACCAGAGAGACTCGATGAGAGACGGAGACTCGAGTCTCGCTTTCAGAGACTCTGAAGAGACTGAACATTTTTATCTCGGGTATATCTCATAATTATCAGGCTGTTTCAATGAAAATGTTAATAAAAGACAAAGAACGATAACACAGATTGAAATTGTTAGAGATAGATACTATTTGAGACACTGTACAAGTTTCACCTCAAAAAATTTGTTTTTCTAATTTCTTCAGTAGTGCATTTGAGAAATGTATTTACTTTATTCACTTTCAGTTAGTATTCTTGCTACACAGTTAATTTTAATCCGCGATTTTTGTTTCATTAATTGTTATATTTTAATGTACAGGGTAATTCGGGCGAACCACTAGTCACATCACAATATGGCCAAGTAGGTGTTGCTTCCTGGGGCAATGAATGTGGACGTGCTGGGCCGTATGGCGTTTATACGCGCGTTTCTGCGTTTCGAACTTGGATCAACTCAATAAGTCGAGTATAAATACATACTATAATGATGTAATAGCAAAACAAGTGAAATATATTTCAAAAAAAGATGTAGTTTAATTTATNTACTATTGTTGTATTATCTTGTTCTTTCTGTTACTTTGTTCTTGTTGTATGTTTCACTCCTTGTGCCTTTTTGTTACTTGTGTTTCGCTTGTTATTGTTATAAATTGTTAATTGTTATTATTAGTGTTTTTTTTTGGCATTTAAATAATATCCATCAAAAGACACTAAAATAGTATAAAGATTCTTTACAGTAGGATTACTTCCCAGCCATGTCCGTACATCTCTCTCCTGCAGACGTTGGTTTGTACATAGTGTTATCGTGAAACTATAGTACAAATACATTTTCTGTCTAAACGCATTTGGCAGTTCAACGTATATAAAGTTAATTTATGATGGCTTGCAAAAAATATCGGTACCTTGGGCAGATCAAACGAGTGAACGTACTGTATAGAATCTTTATACTGTAGTATGGTCACTTCTACCTGCAACAAGCATTTTTGTCTGCACCACTGTTATATACCGCCTTGCTAGCCGCTACTTTCCTCAGTGTGTGTACTTGTTTAGATAAAAAAAACTTTTGAGTATTTCATTCCCACCAGCCACTAATGCTGGTGGGCGGGCAGTCCATCCGGACTACGCCGGAAGATAGGGCGGAAGGCCCTCTCCAGCCTCCTTTCAGGAATCGTGGGAATGGGTGGGTGGTGGTTCGGGTGAGAAAGATGAGACGAACGAAATGAAGACATTATCTTTCTCACCCCACCACCACCGATTCCTAGAAGAAGGCTAATGTGGATCTTCCGCCGTATCTTCCGGCATAGTCCGGAGGGACCGCCACCCCACCGGTATTACTAACTGGTGAGAATTAAATACTTCAAAAGTTTTAAATGTTGTACTTCAATTTGAATCTCTCCTTTGTAATGACAGCCATCCAAATTCCATAATTTATTGCAGAACTGCTTTTAACTGGTAGGCACATATTCCTACATCCTTAATTAAATATTTACTTGTTATAATATACTTCAATTTTTCTAAAAAAAGGCTCTAAATGATTGCGAAAACAGAATCAAAATCAAATTATTTTAGCATATACTAGTTATTACGTTATAACAGAAGGCATCATACTTAAGTACAATTACTTAAGATACTCTGAATGGATTAATTACATTTAATGTTCTGATCTGTTCGTGCTTTTCAGGGAGATTCAGGAGGACCACTTGTCGAGAATGGGGTTCAAATAGGAATAGTCTCTTGGGGATACGGATGCGCTCGAGCCAGATACCCCGGTGTTTATACAAACATAACCAATCTAAGGTCGTACATAAACGAAGTTAGCGGACTTTAGTAAACTATTAAAGAACACGACCAGGTAAAACGAAGAAAAATTGTGATAATTGTATAAAGCCTAAAAGTGTAAATAAAAAACGATTGTGATAAGATGTGAGCACCTGTATGAAGAATTGCATTTTACTGAAGTGAGCAACTGTTTATTCAGAACAACTTAAACCTTACTTTACCACCTAATAAAATCAGAGGTAATACCTTCAAGTGACTATCCACAAAATACCATAACGTAAATACCAACCAAGCGCTAAAGAGATTTGGATATATCTTGATGTACATATTTATAAAAAAAAATAATAAAATAGTAAGATTTGAGATTTTATCCTTTAAGATTGGAGAATGTTATCTTATTATTATTCAAGTGTGTACTACCTAAAACGTTTTATATATTCAGAGTGTGTAATTAAGTCATCCTGCTTGTGGAGATGTAATGGCGTGTGACAAAAATCAAAATAGGGAATTAATCCCGAAATATGTGCTTTTGTTAGATTAAAAAGTAGGAATAGAAGGAATATGAGAATGAGAGATGGGCGTTATTTCTCAAACATGAAAGACTAATTAAACATTAAAACAATTAACATATTATTAAGCTAAAATGCTTAGATTGTGATTGCTTTTACGTAGGACAAACTCCTTTAGAATCAGTTTTAGTGAACAGTTTAAATCGTATATTTTTTAATTATATTATTTAGATACAGATCACAAGTTTCCAGCTATTAAAAATTTATAAAAACTACATATCCCAAATCATCATCATTATAAGGTCGTTAGTCCTAAAACTGTTTGGACACGTACCTCCACTCTTTCCTATCCAGAGCTAAACTCGGATTTCCCAAAAACGAGAACAACCCACACTTGCGAACGGTAATCTAATCTAGGTTTACCTCTATCCCTCCTAACACCAGTTTCTGACTCGAATATGTTTCTGACTAGACCTTCATGAAGATGTCCTACCAACCTATCTCGCCTATTTTTATTGACTTCCATAGAGTCCTCTGTTATCCTCCCGAGATAAAAATGTTCAGTCTCTCAGAGTCTCTGAAAGCGAGACTCGAGTCTCCGTCTTTAATCGAGTCTCTCAGGTGTCTCTGAGAGATGTCGAGAGACTCTCAAAAAACTGTTTAGCGTCTCTGAACGAGAGACTCGAGTCGCTAATAGAGAGATCCTCATTTCGTATCGAGTCTCTGAACGAGAGACTCGAATCTCTCAATAAGTGGTGTCTCGATAAACATGGTTAAAATTTTCAGTTCAGCATATTTCAGAGGTCCCAGTCTTCCTACGAGAGACTCGAGTCTCTCAACTTTTCAGTTTTATACATTCAGCTTCTCTGTGAGAGACTCGAATCTCTGAATTAACAATTTTATCGTTCGAGTCTCTCATACAGAGACTGTGGGAGATCCATAAAAACACCTGGGCAATAACTGAGAGACTGTGAATGACTGTCAGAAACGGTCTCAGAGATGCTGAAAGACTCTGAGAGACTGGAGAGAGACAAATTTTTTTTCTAGGGCTATTATTTCTAATACCTCTTCATTCCTAACCTTCTAAATCCAACGATAACAAACAACGACTTTTCAAGGCTTTGGATGAACTCACTCACTAAATTAATTCACAGCTTTACTAATGGCCAGATTTTTAAAATGTTGATACCTAATTGACGTTGACGACTCTGTTAAATTATTCAAATATGTGCTCGATAATTTTGCACCAACTGTATTCATCTGATTGCAGTGAAATAATAATTACCAATTTCCTACGATCGATCATGTAGAAAATAATTTTCGATTAAGAAATTTTCAACTTTCCAAACGCTTATTGGTCGTAAATTTTAAAAGCAATTTCAAATAATTGTAGTTCTATTGTGGTGACCCTTATAGTCATTCAGTTCGAATGAGATTATTCGGCTTTGATTATGTCTCTGTGACATTTCAATAATGCACCCTTCCAGTGTAGCGACCCTTGCACATAAAACGTGCAGTAAGCACATGTACTAAGAAAGTTCAACATAGGTTAAATATTAAGGAAAAAAACAGAAAGTGCAAAGCCAAAATATAATACACATATGAGTGGGTCAACTTTTCAATCTGAAAATGAGCATAAGTAATTTAAAATAACATGAATCTTCAGGTGTGTGAGAGGCGGGTATTGTAGGTACATTTGGAAAACATGAAAATGTGTAATTGATCGAGGTCAATATAATCCGTAAACATTTTAAATTATTTGTTACTGCATTTGCTTGTCAATATACAATACAACTCCTGAAAGGACGATAATAATAAAAATAATTTCATTTTATTAATAAAAAAATGCTACAAAGGGTACCTGCTCGGTAACCTCAATCATACAATGAATAAGCGAATTTCGTATTCTAAAACTGGAATATTAATTCAAGGAAAGGATGAAGCGAATTTTCTATTTGTTTTAGAATATATTTGACTTGTAATAATTTAATATTAATAAATACGTAAAAATAATATATTGAAAACAACTGAAACTAAATTTGAATTGGACATACGATGAGTATAACAAATAACAAGTAAATAAGTTAACATATCGGTACTTGTTATCTCTTCACTAAAACTCAAATAGGTATGACTCAAAAATCAGGAAAAAAAGTACATGCAGACTGATCACTAGATAAGATAATATTATAACATGCAGTGTGTCGCCAAATGTTTATTCAAATTCAGGAAAAGTTATTACTTTTGTTTAATTGCAATGACCACTTATAATTTTAATCGATAGCAGTATCAAAAATGGATAACTTTGGTACCTGAATCTCTCAACAAAGTATTGCAGGTAGGTATATGTTCTAATTGATTTGTACATCTCGAAATAATAGAATTTTCCCCTCTTCAAAACCATCTTTTTACTGTCACAAACGATTGAGAAAATCCCGCAGGTACCTTTGATGTAATTTATTCAAATCAATAAAACTTGAACGATTAGAAATAATAAAAATGTCTCCTGTAATGAGAAAATCTTGTGCCTCAATCGAAATTCGCAGATCAAAGAACTAATAAAAAAGTTACTGGGAAATGGAAACCGACAGCTAAAAGTTACGAAATTGGTTATTGATAATCGTCCAGGGATTTCAGCAGCGAGTGAAAAAAAAAATAGAATGAATTCCAAACGCACTAGTTACGATTTTTAATGAGCTTCCAAGAAGATACCTCCATTTCGATAGAAAGATATCACCTCAATAAAATGTTGGAATTGTTGTCAAGATACTTGCAATGAGTGCTTACGTATCAAAGCACAATAGAAATCTATTTAATCATCATTGTATAGACGAGTTT
>NW_020439071.1:125288-138930 GCF_000699045.2 Agrilus planipennis | reverse complement strand
TGTAACCTCTGGTTAGTACTGCTACCTTGGGGATAGTTGTTAAGCTTAATATAAATAATCATAGATTTAACTTCATTTTGATTTGGTCAAGTTGACTGTGTTTATGTTATTTTTTAATGTTTTATTTGTGTCAAGAACTCTTGTTTGGTTGAGAAAGAACGTGTAATTTAATTCTTTTATTCAGAATAAAATCACGTATAAAACAATCTTAGACTAATTATTTTCTTCCCAAAATAAAATTGAATTTGTAAATTACCCACGAATTCGGTTTTTTGACACTTCCTACGTACTGAATATCTTTTAAACATATTTTATGTTTCACGAAAACAATAAAAACAAAATTGTTTCACCTAAAATAAAATCAAATTAACTCCCTGAACTTCAATGTGAGTTAAATATAACGAATTTTAGACAATAAATAAAAGACATCTTTAACGAGAAAATATATCAGCGATTCATTATTCTTAGCAAAGGTATACACCCGTTTAACAACGATAAGGGATTGATGAAACAATACACACTAGAATAATTTTGTTATCAAAATTTAATTAAATACAACAAAGTAATGATTTTAAGGATCCAATTTATTATAAATGATTTTTTAGATATTACTAATAAGAAGATCAATCTTCTAAAGCAGTTTCTAAGGTTAATAAATAAATGTTTGTAATAATATGAATATTTTAAAACTGTAAATTTTATTTTTGAAATTTTTCTGTCTTTTTTAACTTAAAAAAATTGCCTGAGTCCGCCTTCTTAAAAATGACTCCAAAAATTATTATAGGTATGCTCAGCGTTTTCCTATTTAGATAAGGATGTAGTTATTAAAATTAACTGGAAAACATGACTTTACATATCGACGGTGATTACATTATTTATTAAAGGGAAATACTTACAGGATGCAATTCAATTTCAAAAATTATTTGTTATTGATAGTAGCACCGGAAACTGCACTTGAACCGATAAAACAAGACATGCAGTATTAGAAACAAATTAGTTATCTTAAGGGTTCAATTAATTCTAATGGTTATTGTAAAAATGGCTGATGGAGGAAGTCAATACTAGAAGGGTCCTTATCATTAATGATCAATATCTGCAACGAGGTACTTAGCTTTTGATCGATAGAAGTAGCTAATCTCTAAATTGCATCTCAGTGAAACCTATTTAAATGAAAGGATCTTGTTTGAATTCATTTCAGTCGTGAATTCGCCTTCAGGAAAATGAATCCAACAATGATTGTTGCATGCTTCGTATATTCCCTTTTGGGTAAGAACACACTACATTTAGTTATTTTATTACTACAAATTGAATATGTGAAACTTTGTTTCTACTAATTGTTAACATCTTTGAGATTTTGAGTTTATGAGTTTTCGTCGAGTTAAAAGCTCCAAGCTTTTTTCACAGAATAATCTTTTGTAGGATATATCAATTCCATCAATGCAGCATCAATACCTTCCGCTGCAGTATCGATTCCTCAATTTGACAGGATTGTAGGAGGAACAGAGGTTGATATTACCGATTATCCTTATCAAGTTAGTGTGGAATATTCTTCGTCTCCACTTTGTGGTGGATCAATTTTAAACAGACGGTGGATTCTAACAGCTGCGCATTGTATTTCATCGTAAGTTAATCTTTCCATGTCTTTTATGCAATGCGAATGATGAATTAAAAGGGTAATTGTCGATGAGAGCGTCTGATGGGGTCTAACTGAGATAGATGGATGAATGATGACTTTATTCTGATAGTTAAAAAGTGGAGACTATTGAAAAACAATACAAGAACGTTCGCATTGTCTTTTTTGAGAGATATTAGATAAAAGTAAATTATTGGTATACTTTAGAAGCATGTAAGCTACTTCTACGTATAACAAAAAAGTTTCTTTTTAGTGGTACCTACTACCTGTACTCCATCCGTGCAGGATCAAATTTTCTAAATTCCGGTGGCGTCAGAAGATCAGCTATGTCCGTCAGGGTACATTCACGCTACAGTTCGAGTACCGCCGATTATGACATCGGACTCATTTGGTTACAATCTGAATTAACGTATGGAAACACAATTAGAGCAGTTTCATTACCAACACCGAACATTTATATTCGTTCTGGTACTGAGGCCACAACAACTGGATGGGGAGATACTACAGAAGATGGCTCGCCAAGTTCTCGACTTCGAGCCGTTAGAGTACCACTTGTCGACAACGAAGTTTGTCGGGAAAGCTATGGAAACAGAGTAACCTCAAATATGATCTGCGCAGGTTCTCCTGAAGGAGGCAGGGACTCTTGTCAGGTATACGTTTCATTATTAACAGATCGTTTTAGGAAAAACTTCATGTGATAAACAGGATATGGCCTTATTTGAGTTGTTGTAGTTGAATTTCACCTCAAAAGTTTTGATACAAAAAGCATAAAGTTCTTTAAGTGCTGCTTGCACTGAATTACGATTTTTTTTTATTGTGATAAAGAGTATATGAATGCATATTCAAACGTAAATCATTACTCGCAAAAAATATTATTTGTTTATTCCTGTTACGTTTTATTTCCCCTAAATATTATATTTTAATGTGCAGGGTGATTCTGGTGGCCCATTGGTAGCAAGTGGTTACGGTCAAATTGGTATTGTTTCTTGGGGGAATGGATGCGCCCGTCGTGGATTCTACGGTGTTTATACTCGCGTTTCGGCTTTTAGAACGTGGATCAACTCGCAAAGTGGAGTGTAAATGCACACTTATTATAAATTGATGTAAAAACAAATAAAATATATTGCAACTAATGATCCGGTTTAATTTTGATGTAATTATTATCCTAATAATAATTAAAGTGACATGAATGAGAACTTTTACGTTCTTGGCCAAATATTTTTCAAAACCAGCAGACGTGGATCATAATTTCGATCATATTAATGACTAAAAAGAAGACCTTTGGGTGACTAACGCTAGTGGGCGGGCAGTCCCTCCGGACTGCGCCGGAATGTAGGCCTCCTTTCAGGAATCGTGGGAATGGGTGAGTGGTGGTTTGGGTGAGACATGAAGACAGAAGAGAATGAAAGACTATCTGCGGAATATTACTGCCCTAGTATTTGCCTAAGGGATCCAAGTAAACCAAACAAAAACTTGGACCAAGGCAAGATGTCCTTCCAAACGCTAAGCAATGGTCCAGAGGTCTAGACTATGCCGCTCGATATAATGACTGACCAAACAGAAGAAACTCTAACAGACCAAGTTGATTTAATATCCAAATAGAGGCAGTATGTTGTCAGCTGGTGGGTACGTGCTGTTAGTGAAGTATTTGATATGTTAGACAAAATCCTACCGAAGTATTTCAACTTGCCTAACGTTTGAAATACTTTAATAGCAGCAAATACTCACTAGGTGGTGTTACACTGCCTCTATTTGGATATTACATCAGCTCGCTCTTTAGGAGCTTATTTGATTTAGTCAGTAATGGTGCGTTAGTGAGGTCAAAATTGCGATCCGTGATGAAGATGTTCTCACAGAAAGAGGTGCTGATACTGATTTGTTGATAACGTTGATTTATAATTTTTTAGGCTTTAGGAATTATTAACATACAATCGAAAACTAATAAAGAATAATTACATTTTATTGCAGTTATCAAAGAAAATCTTACCGTTCGAGTGTACGCGTATCAGGATTTTTCTTGTAACTTCAAATGTTTGACGGAGAAAACTGAAAGAAACAAGATTAATCAATAACGATAAAATATTTGTCACTAATTATTTAAATATAAACTGATAGATCGCTAAAAAATTCATTGGTTAACAATTGTAAATATATATCACTAAATAAGTTAAAAGAAGTCTATTATTTTCATTCTTTAGTTTGACAACAACATAACAAAAATTATGAATTCTTTAGGTTTTTCTAAATAAAAATATACTGGAGTACGACGCGATTTGTGAGATTTTTTAGAAATTATCCATAATGGCCATGTAAAGGGCGGACCAACTTTTCCAGAATAAATAGATGACACATATACGTCTGACAATTTCGACATAATGATGCCGCTGAATAAGTAAAAGAATAGATATGCCTCGTCGTTTCTATCAGATTATATTGTGGTATGAAATTGCTTCATAATATAATCGATACTACTGTATCTACACCCCCTTTCGTGCCAGTAATCGGTAACGATAAAATAACTATCACCTTACTAGAAAGATTTTACAGAAAATTGGACTGCTACACAAGTTTGTATTATACGGTAAGCACATAAAATTAATTTTTAACGATTCATTTTGAAATTCCATTTAATGAAAATTACTGCTGGAGGTACTTACGGAGCACAGGTCGCAATCGTGACAATTACAAACGGCGCATAGATACGTAATAGCTATCCAAAAAAAATAGGTCAACATGCACCACATACCTAGCCAGCTGGGAAGGTGCAATTTCATTTGTGGCTCGCGTGACGATTACAATAACATGGTTTCTGTATAAAATATGCAGTTTTATATTTAAACGAGCCTCAGCGGCTAAATAATAACTAGATTTATGTTCGATATCAAAAAAGTTAAACACAGGCATTTGTTCAAACAACCAGCGCACCTACGTGCCCCTGCTGTGTCTCGTGTCTCGAGGACATTAGCATTCCGATGGTAAAACATGAAGATTTCATGCGGAAAAAAATTGTTTGCTTTTTGTTACCACCTGTAACCTTATTATACACATTGGAAAGAAAGCATTTTGGAACTCTTTGTTTAGTCCAGTCTTTAGGGAGACGGATCCGGAAATTTCACCGAGAAATGTGGAAATTGTTTTGATCGTTTCGTTTTTACCTCAAAATGAAAATTCTGACTTTTCTCCTTCCGATGAGGTCTGCGTTTGGTGCTATATTGTGCAGAAGACGTCAAATTTCGAATATATTTTACTAGCTTTTCCCCGCGGCTTCGCTCCCAGAAATTAATATTCTTTCACCATAAAACCTTTTAGCTCCCAATTCACCCTTACAACGTTTTAATTTTGTGTAATGTCGCCATCTTTCAAATACAAACGTAGCAACAACATTTCATCCTTAAGGGTTGATTTTTAAAAATTGCCAAAACACGTATTTGCTTAATTTCAGCAATGAGCATCCTTCGAGTAAATCCGAGTACAAACAAAATGTAGCCCATGGAAACGTTGCAACCTCTTTTCATTTGATTAATAATATCAAGTGGCATATATACCAAGTTTCAAGTAAATTCAACCATAAATAAAGTATGTCCCAAACAAAAATTGCAACACCTTTCCCTTTTTTAAATTGTCGAGATAGATGTTTCAGAAATTAAATGAGAGATCATTAAAACAAAGTTTCAAGTAAATCTGATCACAAATAATATGTTTCATTTAAACATTGCAACTCCTCTTCACCACTCATCCCCCCCAACAGAGATTGAATTTTTTAATCAATTTCAAGTAAATCGAACCAAAAACAAACATGCAATCTTAACAAATGAAAGGCTAGACTGATGTTTTGACTGATAAATTTTTTGTTTTGCTGTCAATTTCGTTTTGTCATTCCATGTCAATTGCGTTTACATATACCACATTTTTCTCGTGGAAAGTGATAAAAAGTATCCTATGTCCTTCTCCCGGTTGTAAGATACCTCCCCATCAATTTTCAGCCAAATCGGTTCAGCCGTTCTTGAGTTATATGTAAGTGAAGTAACTAACACGACTTTCTTTTATATATATATAGATTTAGACGCTGCAGGTACGTTAAAAACTATTGTCAAGAAGAAATTTCCTATAAGAAAGGCCCAATACATATTTTCTCTGGAATGAAGCTTGCTGAGTTATGTTCGCGAGTTGTGACTGCTAGATGCGGTTGCGTTCAATTTAATGACTTTCTTACTCAATTTCTGTATCTACTCTGCACTACATGGTGCGTTTTACCCCTCTGGAGATCTAGTTAACAAAAGTGTTTGTAATTTATCTTTCCACATTGAAGGCTGGCGGTTGGAAGCTTCCTGATCATGTTGTCTTCGTTACGATCGGATTCCCGTAACTTCCACCATATTTGCCGCTGTCCATAAACACTTTTTAAAATCATATCCTGTAAACGTAGAAAAGGGTGCAGAATCTCAAGTATTAGCTGCGGGAAGCGTGCTCTTCGATACTCAAAATGAGAGTCATGCACGAAAATACTGACGAAGATATTGTGGGAGAGGTAGATACATCCATTACCGAAGAAACTAATAAAATATTTCAACCAAAGGACGATAGTTCAGAATTTAATAGCCAAGAAGCACCCCCCAAGCATTAACGTACAAACACGTTCTAGTGCCAATCTCCAACTTGTTAAGGTTCTGGGGAAACAACTTCTTATAAGAACAAATATTTATGGCATTTTATAGTAATTTGAATTCTATATGTTTCTTAAATATTGTAAAATTATCGATAGTGTACGTTTACATAGTCGACATTGTGCGTACAAACCAATCATTTTAAGTGCGGTTAATTAAGGTGTACGTGTAACCAATTTTTCAAGCAGTGAATAATTTATCATGTAATCAATATACCGACTGTTCTTAATCACTAAACAGTAGAAAAAAGTTGATCATTATTCAAATTGTGATGATAGAATAGTGGAACCAATTTCTTTTATAATATTGGTTTATTTTTCCAACGTATTACGTGTGCACATATTTGATGGCAAATTCAATGTGAGGGGGTACTTTTAGGTACCACCACAAAAAAAAATCTATTTGCATAAGACATTAATTAACACTACCACCACTATAAATTAACAGATACGTATTACACCAACGTTATAAGGAAACATTTGAGAATCTCAGCGCTGCATGTGGCAGGTAATTAAGTGTAATTTATGACCAAATAACAGGTGTTTCTGATAGTATTTAATAGACAACTAACTAAAAATAAATTACGGAACTGGGGAAGCAAATTTCACTTGAACTTCACACCTCATCTAAAAACGATTACCGTAAAAACGCAAGTACAATCTAATAGGTCGCAAACAGATCATAGTTGATTAATAAATTTTAGAAACTGCAACTATATTCATACAAAAAAAAAATGAAAAATGTACTGGTAAGGTAATCGATCAATGAAAATTAATAACTAATCAGTTTCCTAGTTCAGCAGAAACAATATAGAAAATTTTAGTAGAATTTCTAAACTAAAATCCCAAAATTTGCAACCGAAAAAAAAAATGCACGCACACAGGTCAAAGAAGTACAAACTGAACAGTCAACTGCCGTACTTCGAATGTGATAAATATAAGTCAAGACCTTAGGGAGACGCAGCACGAATATACTATATTTTTTACTTTATTCTTCATCTCCTCTTGCAATATTTCGAATTGAATTCTTTTCACAGGAGGGGCAAGAACTCAATGAAATTCTAAAGCTGATGTAATGAAAGCCTTACTTTATTTAAGCGACATTCCAATTTAGCGGAAATATTTTTCTTTTGAAGTACGAAATAAAATTTACATTTTCAAGATTACATTCTATAGGAATGTTGCTTTTCGTTTGGACTTTTGTAGATAGATAGATAATAGCTTTATTAACAAAATTGTTATTTACATGTTTTCTGTATTAAATAGTTGATAAAGGTGTTTCTGTTATTTCATACTTTATTGCAAGGACTAATTTTTACGTCAACATTTTTGGCATCAATCATTCTAAGGTATTCACTTACCGATTTCTGTAAGGGTAGACTTTCATTTAGCTAGTTGAGGGTCAGTAATACCTTGAATAAATTCTACCATAATAGAACATATGCTTACAATAATTTTTAATCCATTATCAATAGGTAATTGAAAAATAAGTCTAATAAGTCGAAAATAACGAATAAGTACGTTGAAATATTATCATTGGTTTATATCAGTTAATATGAAAAATAGCGATCGAAGATAATAAATGATCCGATATACTAACTAGACACGTGCATTGTATTTTCATTACAAATACACTATTGCACGGCAGTTTTAATTAGCTATTGGTACATGTGTACTATACCACTCCTCTCTCTCTCTCCATTTGCTGACTTCCGTCAAAATTAATCGAGCCATATTTTTACTTTGCGTTCGTTAAACATTAGCCTGTAAAATAAATCTCACAACAAACGACATTGTTAGATTTCCAATCCAATAGACGGATAGTTTGCATTAATTTCGCTAATCGAATCAGTAAATTATCAAAGTTGAAAGTAAAATAAAACATCATTTTTACTTTTATGTTTATCATCATCATAATCATAAGATCGTCAGTCCTAGGACAGGTTGGACACGTACCTCCACTCTTTCCTATCAAAAAAAAAAAGAAGGAAATTGGTTTTATTTCAATTGATACGTGGAAAATAACTGGTAACTCGAAAAACTTTTTCAATTAATTACTACTTTTCCAAAAGTAGCGGAGAGACATGCGTAATATATCAAAAAAAAAAATGATCGCAACTATGCGTTTAATATTACTTTTGGTTTATCGGTCCACTGTGTATTTAAGAATCATTAAATTAATTAGGTAACGATCAATCTCACGTGTGTCAGAAATAAAGAAAAATGTTACCCCTTTGCTGCCACTCGTTGTAATCATTCATAACATTTATTTATAAATGAAATAATTTAAACAAGCCTTTCTCCCAATAGATAAAAAATTCGCTGTAAATTGCAATATGTGTATATATATCTCTTGTTCTATTCCGTTGTAATAGATTACACTTAGGGCAGGAAATAGAATGTCTCGCAAAATCGATGTTCTGAGATCAAAAGACCAATAAAAAAATTAACAGAGCAGGGAGTCCTGTAACAATAAGTTACGAAATTAGAAGTAGACGACCCTCTGGGGTTTTTGTTCTGAGGGAGAAGCAATGCGATGGGATTCAAAGCGGACCGGATAGGACCTTTAATGAGCCGAATCAGTAGAGCCATCAAAGACTATTAATGAGCCGAATCAAGAACACTAATTTCTTTATGGCACATAAAAATAAAGATTACGTTTAAAAACTGATAAAAATCCCACAATAAACCTTTTTAAGACTCTCTTATATTTTATGTACAATATGTATTGTAGCGAGCACGAGTGTGTTTGTGTGCGATCGGGCACACGTGTGCCTGAACGGCTTATCGATTCGCCGACCAGCCGCAGGCGCCTTTCTTCATATGCGCCGTATTTGTAAATGTATATGGGAAAGCAAATAAACCATCCGGATGTTTCCAGAAGGGTCCCGAAAGTAAATAAAGAGTATTTAAGTGAAATAAATAGCGCAGTGAATAGTGATATGTCAACAATAGTGTAAATAAATAGTTTTTGTCGTTATCATTCTTAGAAGTTAATTTTGTTAAACCCACGAACATTACAGTATGCAAGTGTATGACAAGGAATAGATAGTATTTTCCATTTTCCTCTGGAAATGTGAACTATATTAAGACATTGTGGTTATTTAGAATTATTAAAAGAGCAATTTTATCTGATTCACAACAATTGCTCACTCAATGACGTGAATCTTTTTCATTATATACAAGAAAGGTTACAAATGGTTCTTCAATTATATGTATATTTTTTATTATTAGATGATAGTTGATAGATGTACACGAAATATATACATATAAACTGTAAATGAGTTTTAATCGTAGCTTTTACCGGTTTTATCTAACTCAACCTTTGATTACATGACAGGTCAGTCGAAAGCCAACGTCTGCAAAGTTCGTTGTTCAAACAGCAAATCCGGAACATTAAATAAACATGGAGAGGGAGTACTGAAATGCCAAACTGGTGATAAAGAGAGCTATACATTTAAAATAAAACTCAGCAAGCTAATAATCTGTGTAAATATTCTAGGTATTTGATAACTAATCAATGGAATTGACGATAAGTTTTTTTAAATAATTGAGCTTGGTTAACACAAGTAGTTATAAAAGTAAAACATTTTGCGAAGAAAATTTAATTTTTTGTGTAATTCTTTAAGTGCAATGAGTTGCAGTTCTATTGTTTAACACATTATCAGTTTTAACAGTGTTTGCAAAAGTATTGTATAAAGCATTTTTAGAATCCAGTGTAGTTTTATCATGGCGATATGTCCTGGTCGTCCTGTACGTTCCTTGACTGTTGATTTACACTTGAAGATACGTTATTAAATAAGGGTCACATTTTTTACATGACAATCTTCCTGTCAATCATTCAAGATACATTTTTATAGACTATTATTTTTTTAGAGCCATATACGGAGCGATTTCACTAATCTTTAAAAATGCCAATCAATACTTACTAACGGTGATGATTGATCTTGTTAGTGACAAGTGCACAATGGCAAAACTGGATTTAAATAGATTAATGATAATATTTAACTTGATAAACCCGTAAAAAATTATATTAGTTGCCAGCTGTTAGTCATTCCATTAGTGAATTACTTCCTGTACATAATAATCATACACTTGTGTTTTAGCAATAACAATTAATGTGTGCTGTTATTTTTAATTTTGTTATTTATTTAATGAAATAAGAACTCCGTTTATGAATAAGTAAGACCAAATGCAAATGCATCTGAAACTTAATGTTAGATGGTGCAGAAAATAATTTTCTTTATTCTTTAAATTGATTTCAAATAGGTTTAAATATGCCAGATGTTGATTTTAAATAGCCATTTCAAATAATAGCAGTAGTCATGTTGCTTTGACCCTCACAGTCATTCAGCATGAATGAGATTATCCGAATTTGATCATATCTCCTCTGCGACATGTCACCCCATCCATTATTGCACCCTTCTTTCTGGTGGAGACCCTGGTGAATAAAACATGCAACAAGCACATGTGCTAAGAAATACGTCTTTATTTTTTGACAACGTAACAAAAATAATTTAGGCAATGGTGATTTATTTCTTTTTTGTCACACTTCAAGTGACATAGGGGAGTTTAATGAGAGGAAAATACCAGTCGTCTAATACCTACATTTGAACGGAAATCGCCTCCACCGAAATTGAATATTAGATCGGACGGCAAGCAAAAGAAAATGGATTAAATATAATGGGAAAATACGTATGAACCGTCAAATCTGAATAGAAGCTAGAGAATCAACACATAAAACTTAATCATCATACTTGAAGATCCTAACAAAATTCCTCACATTTAAATATTTAAAAATAATTTTTACATAATAAATTTCCATTAATATAATACTACTTCATGACTAAGTTTCATTCAAACCAGAAAAAGAAGTGACATTTTTTCTTAGCAGTACAGAAAGTGCTTATAAATAATAACTTGTTACAATAAATCACTCTTAACTCAAAATCAAGTACAAAACTGAAAAAATAAAGCTCAGACTGATCATATTGGATAAGATAATGTTATGTAATATACTCTTTAGCACCAAATCAATATTGTTGAAGGCTACTAAGATGATTAAGAATCACGCAAGTAATTTGAAAATATCTGAATGTTCACCAACATTTTAAACAACGTTTTGAAAAGTGCTTCTTGCTTTATATTCAATTGCGTTTACGTCATGACAGTTTGTATGAACTTATCCCAAAAATATTGTAACAGCTCATTCAACTCACTTGTAATATAGACAAGTGTAACAGAATGGTAAACGTTAGATAGTATTAGTGAAGTAAAGTATTCTCGAATTCATTTTTGTTTTAATGCACTTTCATTTCGTTTATTGCTTCAACTTCTTTTACGCTAGTACGTTTGTCACAAACAACTCTTTTAACTGTTTGTCATTTTGCTAGGATGTCCTCAGCACTATATAAATCAGTCGTAAAGGGTTCAGATAGCTCGTAGGTACCATCCGTGATGTAATTCAATCGAATCAATAAAACTTGGACGACTTGGAATGAAAATGCCTCCCGTAATAAGAAAATCTTGTGCCACAATCGAAATTCTTGGATCAAAGTGGTACTTAAAAAATACCGACAGCAAAAATTTCGAAAATAAATTATGTAATAACTGATGTTTGTTTCGATTAGGTATAAGTTATGCAGTGGATTTCGAACCCTCTGTGGTAAGGACATTTAATTAACATCCAACAGGATCTGCTACTGTTTAAAACTCCTGTACATAATATCACGAAAAGAATATATTCTTTCCTGCTGATCCAATTTATTATAACAACGACGTACTTACTTTTTCAATTTTGATAAGACTAATCGCTCCAAATGAAGTATCAAAAAAAACCTATTTAAGTTAAAACGCTCGGCTGAATTCATTTCAGTCGAGAGTCCGCCTTCGACAAAATGAATCCAAAAATAACAGTTGCATGCTTAGTGATTTCCCTTTTGGGTAAGGATGTAGTTAGTTTAGTTATTTTACTACAAATAAGATCGTGTCATGCATATATAATTTAGTGATTAGAACGTCTTATCGTTGCCATCTTTGGATTTCATATTGTTTATAATAAATTCACAAGCTTTCGTTCAGTCAGAAGCTCACTCCGTCAAATTCGATACTATCTATATAGTAATTCTTTGTAGGATATTCCAGTCCTGTCAGTGCAGCATCAATTGGTAGAATTGTAGGAGGTTCACAGGTTGATATTACTGATTATCCTTATCAGGTTGGTTTGCTATATTCTTCATCACAAGTTTGTGGTGGATCAATTATAGGCGAAAAGTGGATTCTAACAGCTGCAAGTTGTACTGCAACGTAAGTTACCTGATATATTGTATTTGTATCTGTTTCTTATACATAAATTAATAATTGTAAAATAAAGTATTGCTAATGTTAAGTAAACTATAACATAGTAATGAACCATCAAAAGTGACATAGATAATGTTTCTTGTATCCAGGAGATCTGTTCCATTATTCTCCGTTCGCGCAGGATCGACTTTGCGAAGCGACGGCGGAGTTGTACGCGCAGCTAGTAACATTTACGTTCATGCATTATACAGTTCGAGCACCGGTGAGTTCGATATTGGACTCATTTCTTTAGAATCTGATTTAAAGTATGGAGCTGCAATTAATGCTGTTGCATTACCATCACCATACCGTTACGTTCCCGAGGGTGTTAATGGTATAATAACTGGATGGGGTTCAACGGCTGAAGATGGTGAACCAAGTAACAGACTTGTTGGTGTTAATGTAGCTGTTGTCGAAAACGAAGTTTGTCAAGAAATTTACGGAAGCATCATAACTCGAAACATGCTCTGCGCAGGTTTTGTAGCAGGTGGTCGTGATTCTTGCCAGGTATGTTTCATTATTATTATTATAAAGGCATTTCGGTCATCAAGCGGTATGACGAGATTCCCTGCACCTACCAGCATTAGTACTAACACCCAAAAAGTTTTGAGTATTTCAGTCAAAGCGTCAATAACATTCATAGAACGGTAGAATAGTTGACTTCAGAACAAACCATTTTATTTGAGTTACTTAAAAGAGCGCGTACATAGGATTTGTAGATTGAGAAAAAGCTTTTGACAATGTTAAATGGGACAAGATGTTAAATATACCTACTCAAAAATGTAGGGATGAGTTACAGAGATAGAAGAGTGATACTTAGTTTGTATAAAGAGCAACAGGCAGTTATAGAGCTGGAGCAGCAACGTAGAGACGTAAATGTTAAAAAGGGAGTCAGACAGGGGTGCACACTGTCACCGCTACTTTTTAATCTATACATCGAAGACGCGATCAACATCATTAAAGACAGGACAACTGTAGGGATAGATATACAGGGGCAAAAGATTAGT
>NW_020439071.1:0-124179 GCF_000699045.2 Agrilus planipennis | reverse complement strand
CTAGCAAGGAGATCGGGCTGAAACTATAGCTACAAGCTATCCAAGGATGGTACTATAGAATGTCACCTCAAGGTAGGCCTAGTGGCGTCATCTCTTGGTTAGGCCGGAAACTTATCAATCCACCCTCGTACAAGGGCTAAAGATTAGTATGTTTAGATTTGCGCATGATATAGCAGTATTAGCATCTAGCAAGGAGGAGTTAGAGATAGAACGATAAGGGTATCGTATATAGAGAAGGTTAGAAATGAAGAGGAATTAGAAAGAATAGGAGAACAGAGGACTCTATGGAAGTCAATATGAAATAGGCGAGATAGGTTGGTAGGACACTTTCTCAGGCATGAAGGTCTAGTCAGAGACATATTAGAGGCAGAAACAGGAGTTAGGAGGCGTAGAGGTAGACCTAGATTAGATTACTCTTCGCGAATAGTTAAGGATGAGGGATGTTCTAGTTTTAGAGAAATGCGAAGATTAGCTCAGAATAGGAAGGAATGAAGGTACCTATAAGAAACGTAATCGCTTATTACGTTTTCTTTTTATTGTGAAATTGTGACATACAATTTACGGTTTTAAACGCAAATTACAAGTCACTAAATAGATTTTCGATTATTGATTCAGTAGCTTAAACCTTTGCTATCTGTTCAGTACTCTTAGCGTATATTACCGTTTGCTTTTTACTTTCATTAATTATTTGTATTTTAATGTGCAGGGTGATGCGGGTGGACCATTGGTAGTAAACGGTTATGGCCAAATTGGTATTGTTTCATGGGGACGTGGATGCGCTCGCCCTAATTCCTACGGGGTTTATACTCGTGTTACTGCTCTTCGAAGATGGATCAGTTCAGTAAGTGGAATATAGGTAAATGGATACTTACTACAAATTCATGTAAAAACAAATTAAACGTATTGCAAGCAATGATCTGGTTTAATTTTTTGTAAGTGATTTTAATAAATTACCAACCTGGTAAGGTGATGAATATCGAATTATTAGCAGCGTATTGTCATATACTTGTGATGTTCGTGGGTTTAACAAAATTAACTTTTAAGACTGATAACGACAAAAAAGAACTATTTATTTTCACTAACGTTAATATATCCCTAATTTACTGCGCTATTTATTTCACTGTTGTCACTGTCAATTTATTTCTGGATTCAGTTCTGCAACGGTCTAATTATTTCTTCTTCCTTTCGGCGATCGTCTCTTCCTCTAAATACTCTTTCGTTTACATTCTGGAACCTTCTGGAAACATCCATATAGTTTATTTTTCTTTGAACTGTTTAACTGCTTTCCCAAAACGCAAGTACGACACACACGTTTACAAATACGGCGCACATGAAGAAAGGCGCCCGCGGCTAGTCGGCGAATCGACAAGCCGTTCCCGCACACGTGTACCCGATCGCACACAAACACACTCGTGCTCGCTACATACTGATTAAATGCTGTAGTTAAGCAGTAAATATTAATAGTTGGGGATATATTACCAATAACTTGATATTGCTCGATTCGCTTGTACTATACAACATCAGTTTGGTCGGTGATTTATGCTGGGCTAATTAGAACGACTAATGAGTTCCAAATAATGAATCCTCATCAGGTAAATTAGTAATTGATATTCTTTCATAACATGAGTACTATTATAGCAATTTATGGTGCCTAATTTTATTGCAATACCTTAACATGAAAGAAAGTGTGCTACTAAGATTATTATTGCTAAGCAAAAACTTAATTCCTTCAGTTTTTTTTTTGTCCGATTGATCCTGTTCATTATTACAATAAAATCATTAGATTTATGACGCTTGTTCAAATGAAAATAAGTGATCTACGGCAGCGTTATTTTCACTATGAGGCTGGTGAAATCATATATTATCATCGTTACTATAAATTTATGGAAGTGAAATAAATTTTACCGGAAATTTTGATTAATGTCTTTTATATCTCTTCGTTGAACTTTTTTCTACTCCGTTTTAAAAGCTGTTTCAGCCCTATTGTGACGCACTGAATCTCGATAGATTTTTCGGATAAAAACGTTCATATTATTTAAAATTTACTGCACGACATCGACCATCCAATTTACTGATGAATTAATTAATCAATCAAGCGCTTCCGTTGAATTCGTACATTTGAAATGTTTAAATGCGACAATTGCATCTACAATTTTATATTTTAATTTTGTTTGTATTTCTCGTTACATATAACAAAATTAAAGAATGCAGTATTAGGTAGATTAATATACTTCTTATAAAAATGCCAGAAACAACTGAATCTTCAGTCAAATTGGCAAAGATTTTCGCATACTGTCCCGGTTCGGGTCTAAAGGATGTCGTTGGTTGGAGTTATTTACGTTGCTGGATATCTATATAGGAGATGGAAGGACGTCTCAAGAAGGTTAATATTCGTGCTTTTAGCGAAACGTTAGGAAACTAACTCCAACTAACGATGGCCTTTAGACCTTTAGTCTTCATTGTTTTATAGATTGACTAAGTCATCTTGGTGAAACTTTATATTCTTGTTAAGGCTGGCCTGGTTATACGACTGAAACGCGAAAAATCAGAAGTAATACAATTATTGAAAACAAAAAAACGTTAATTTTCATTTTAACTATCAGCAATTGTGGCATGAAAACATAAAATCATTATACGGATTGTAAATATTTACATTATATTTTCTACTGTACAGTGCACTTTACGAAGAGAAATCGTCAACTAAGGATGAAAGCTCAAAAGAAATTGTTATCTTCTTATGAATTGTGCTGAGAAATATTTTTCATAATTTTTGAATTAATAGGATTGCATAGTTACTCGATCCACCGTTCCTGGTTTAAAAAGCAAACTTACGCTTCTGAGAGACAAACGTTATATGCGAAAGCACCGCACGCGAGGAGCGCGATGTTGTAAACTTTTATTATAACTCGAGGCAGAGGTTGTTTAGTTTCAAAAATGCTTTGTAAAGTGTAAGATTTTGCTTCACCTTCCAAATAACATCGTCGTTGCAGTAACGTTAAATCCAATTTTGCTGGAGGATTAACTGTCTAGAAAAGGAGTATCGTCAGTAAAGAATGGTTCTACGTAATATGCATACATTTTTCGCCTACAAGCACCTTCAACAAATGCATTTAATATAACTACTGGAACTGTAAGGAATATAGAGATACTGTGCCATCACCAACGAAAACATTCTTTTGTTAAGTCTGAATGAGAACACCTTTCATCCATTTACTTTCTTATTGGAAAATCTCATTAAAGGCTTTCTTTAAATTGTTCTACAGATTCACAGACTACTTAATATCTGCTTTTTAAACACTACAATAAAAATTTGCTGACACATCATCACGATTCTACATTTACAGAAATAACCATTTTTCATCCTACCGCTTAACTACTTGCACTACCGCGACATCTGTGATCTGAGTTACTAAGTACTAAGGCGCTCGGGGTACTACCGAAATGGCAGCTTTGAGTGTTTACTGTTTACAGTACATGGTAATACTGAAGATGACCACATAATAATGTAATTCAGTATTAGTTTAATAATGAACCATTTTATTTGAAATAACTGGAGATAATAGATTAAGATTATTCGAAGGTATATAGTTTTATAAAAACACGACACTCATAACTTTCATTTTTCATAGTTTTTATTTTTGTAGATGACAAAATAATCCAGTAAGAAATCAATACCCGTCAATGAATTTGAAGCATCTATATAACATTTTAAAGTAAATATTCAATCAAAGTCATCATATGCTTCTACTTTGTCTTTTAATAAAACTATATATAAACTGTTACGCTCACCTTTAACAAACTGTTGGAATCTGGTAAAAAATACATCGTCAAGACATTCCAAAAAACTCAACATTAGCTACAATTACAAGGCAATAACTCGTACCTTTTCATAGATAGATAGATTTTTTTATGTTCTGCGGAATTCACCTGTTTTCTAAAGAAACTTGGGCTCAGGAATTTGATAATCATGGGAAGGTTAATTAAACTGTTGTACATTTCATAAGTTGGTATAAACGTTCTAAACAATGCAAAATTGTCTGGGAGTGAAACTGTATGAATATCACGACGTGAAGTCAGTGAACTATCACTTGATCGAAATTGTTTCGCTTAATTCTCTATAACCGACTTGTATCTGAAACTAAATTATTTCGGTTGGAATTCTCGAGTTATGGTAACAAAGAGGCATGATGGCGTAACTGCTATGAAGATCCGATACCTAGCACATAATGCATCCCACAGCCTTTCTCGGAATGTTCTAAACAGAACGTCGACGCCAGAAATTCTCAGTCACCTTGTCGTTCAAAATGTTGATACGTATTGTTAGGATATTCACCTTGAAATGCTGAAAATGAGCAAAATTTAATAGACCACCGGAGCAGGATGAAGTTCCTGTTTATATCAACAGTTCAGAGAGCCCAAAGACGTCATTCACAAATTGACGCAATTATTCAGCCAACAGTTTTTAAAGTTGATTTTTCTACTTCATTGATTTTAAACTCGATTTTTTTTAAGTTACTATACATACATAGTAATATTGAAATTAATAAGTTCATTATCATCATTATAAGGTCGTCAGTCCTGAGACTGGTTGGACACGCACCTCCAATCCTTCCTATCTTCAGCTAATATTCGCATTTCTCTCTAGAACAACCCATATCCTTAACTATTTGCAAACAGGAATCTAATTTAGGTTTACCTCTACCCCTCCTAACTCCCTTTCTGCCTCTAATATGTCTCTGACTAGATACCTTCATGCCTGAGAAGCTATTCTACGAAACTATCTCGCCTATTTATTTATGACTTCCACAGAGTCCTCTGTTCTCCTATACTTTCTAATATCTTTTCGTTTCTAACCTTCTTCATCCACGGTATCCTCATCATTCGCCTGTAACACCACATTTCGAAAGCTTTTAACCTTTTCTTTTTCCATGTTTCAAGTTATTTGTTTTTATAATATTTTACTGCTTATTTCGTTTCTACGTTTTCAATAGTTATACTTCGTTTAGTTTCTCTAGCGATGTGACCTTTAGTTTGACCGGCGCAAAGTAGAAAAGAACAGCACTAGGCCAGAAAAGAAAGGAGACAACTCTCGGTCCAACTCTTAACCGGTGAGGAGCGTATAATCCGTACAGTACTGCACGGAAAAATTGACCATTCTATCCACTAAAATTGCATTGCTCAAATGTGCTGTTATTGGTACCAATTACTACTGAAAATATCAACGAGATGTTTATTTATATTTGAAGATATATTAAAGGCTTTAACGATTGATTTCGACTCGCACTACTATTCATAATGTAACAATACTTTTAACAGGTACTGTATGAAAAACTATGTTTAATGAACAAGAGTCGAGAGTATAATGAGCTTTTTTCTCTCTACCTACTATTTTGTCAGCGCGAAACCAAGATATTGGAAGGAGCACCTCGCTAGAAAAAGTAAATGAAGTATAGCACATTTATAATCGACCTAATAGTACATAATAAAAGGCAAAATAAGGGTTCTTATTATCTGCATAATAGTTCCTTTTATACTTTTATCAGTAAAGACAAATTGAGTTCAAGTGTTACTGATTATGACTGTATTTTATTGTGATATTGCAAGCGATTCACTATATTTACTTTTGATTTTGATTGATTTGATATTTATCGAAACACAAGTGTCCATTTCCTTTTATACCTGCAAGCCAAAAAAATTGGTTTGTAAGTAGGATGTAACGATTTATTGCTTGAATGTCGCCATAATTAAAACTTCATACACCTACTTTCCAAATTAGCTTTTTATGAGAAAGTATCTATAAACTAGATTAATACATGGAACTTACTTTTAATCAGTCTTCTTACCTATCATCTTTAGGTAGATAACTTTTGACTATACAATCATTTTAAAACCTGAAATTGTGGCAAGACCATATGACTATCATGTTCGAATTCAAGCAACAGAATTTCAAAGCCCAAGTGGCAAATGAATTGTTCTTGAATAGGAGTTTGAAGATTTTAAGTATACTACATATGAACTAATTTAACAGTGACTCTGTCCAGCATAAACAATAAGCCAACACAATTACTGAAACAGAAGAGCTTTTTTGGAATTCCCGAACGGAAAACATAAAGTTATAGCATAGAAAAAGATAAAAAAATTACAACTGAAAAACAGTCTTCTAACTTCTAGCCTAATATTTCGACCGTGATAAATTTAGTTAGTCTAGACTTCAGGGGCACGCAAAACGAATAGACATACACTTATATATTTGTGCTTTATTCTTCCACTCTTGCAATATTTCGAATTAAATTGTATACACTGGAAGGGGAAAAGCTCAATGGAATTCTACAGCTCATCTAATGAAAACTCTACTTTATTTAAGTGACATTCCAATTTGGACGATATTTTTCGTATGATGTAGGTACATCAAATGAAATATAATTACGAGGGTGGATTGATAAGTTTCCGGCCTGACCAAGAAAAACAAGGTTTTTAAAAATTTTTTTTTTTTATTTCTCAACATAATCTCCTCCAAGGCTGATACATTTCTCATAGCGGTGTTCCAGTCTATTAATGCCATCTCTATAGACTGATTCGTCAAGCTCCTCAAAATAACCATTTACAGCTTCGATTACTTCTTCATTGTCCGCAAATCTCTTACCGCCAAGCCATTTTTTGAGATTAGGGAACAGAAAATAGTCACTCGGGGCTAGGTCTGGAGAGTAAGGAGGGTGCGGCATCAATTCAAACTTTAGATCGTTGATTTTAGCCGTCGCAACGATTGACGTGTGCGCTGGTGCGTTATCGTGATGAAACAAGATTTTTTTCTTCGCCAGATGAGGTCGTTTAATTTTCACCTCGTGGCTCAAACGTTGCAATAAGTCTGCGTAGTATTGACCAGTGATAGTATTACCCTTTGCAAGGTAATCAATGTATATAATACCTCTTGCATCCCAAAAAACAGTAGCCATAACCTTGTTCGCCGAAAAAATTGTTTTTGCCTTCTTTGGAGTTGGTTCCCCTGGTCCAATCCACTGTTTAGACTGTTCTTTGGTTTCAGGAGTGTAGTGGTGGACCCACGTTTCGTCAACGGTTACGAATCGACGCAAAAATTCGCTTGGATTACGCTTATACAATGACAAATTTGCGGTAGAAATGTTTTTTCGAATCAATTTTTGGTCGACTGTTAGCAAACGCGGCACCCATCTTGCACAGAGCTTTTCCATATGCAAATGTTGGTGCAAAATATGTTGCACACGTTCATATGACATCTTACAGGTCTCAGCTATCTCACGCACTTTCAATCTGCGGTCTCCCAGCACTATTTGATGAATTTTTTCGATCATATCTGGAGTTGTGACCTCAACGGGGCGTCCTGAGCGAGGCCCATCAGAGGTGCTCACACGACCCTTTTTAAACTCGGAAACCCACTGCTTAACGGTTGAATATGACGGGGAGGATGTCCCCAGTGTTGAGTCCATCTCTTTTTTAATTTCCTTCGGCGTTAACCCCTTCAAATAAAAGTATTTGATGACAGCACGATTTTCCTGCTTTTCCATTTTTACGAAAACCACAGAGGCGTCTTGTTCAGCGTGCTGTCAAACCTACACTAGCAAGGAGATCGGGCTGAAACTATAGCTACAAGCTATCCAAGGATGGTACTATAGAATGTCACCTCAAGGTAGGCCTAGTGGCGTCATCTCTTGGTTAGGCCGGAAACTTATCAATCCACCCTCGTAAGTTTACCTTCTCCTAAAGAAATATTTTTTAATATCAAGAATGAAAATAAAGGTCAAATCTATAGTTTTATTAACCTTTCAATGTTTTTTTTGTGTATAACAATTTTACTAGGAGAAGCAGAGGTACAATTTTTGACAAAATAGATTTAAATAACCAATTTGTAGGTAACTATTACAAAACTAGTCAAAGATATCGTTTACGTCATTAACATTGTTCATACGAAACAATCCAAGAAGTAGCAGTTAAACATCGAAGTCTCTAATAGTAATATAGAAAACACGATATGTATATTGCTAGTACAGGTAATAATAATAATAAAAAAAACAAGTACTAAAATATTGTATTTTTACTGAAAAAATTTGTTAAGATCTGATGTCGTTTCCAAAATTATTTATCTTAAATAATATCAGCGATGTACGTTGTAATTTTCGAGATGTCTACCGATCAGATACAATCAATCAGGAAAGATGACTGACGAGAACAATTAATCTTTTAATAATCTCTATCGTTAATAAATGAATAGTTACTAAGACTTAGCTTAAGCATTTGATAAAAATAATCTCCAAATGACGTATTAGAGAAACTCTTTAAAGCAATGGATCCAGTATGAGTCCACTGCAGCTGAGGGTCCACCATCAATAAAATGAATCCAATAATTGGTGCATGCTTGATATTTTCCCTCTTGGGTAAGAATGTAGCTAATTAAATAAATTATGTACGTCTCTAACCGCAAAATTTGGATTTAGTGACTGAGATTTTGGGCCAATTTTTTAGAGCAGCCCCATTTATGTTAATATAATTAGTAACAAATTTTCTTTCAGTTAGATGTTCAAAGCTGCAAATTGTATATAAGTAACAGGACATTTTTTTGTAGGATATTTCAATACCATCAATGCAGCATCAATTCCCGTAGATGTACAATCACTTCCTTCCGACGTACGAGTAATTACTTCCGATATAGAGTCAGTTTCTTTCGATGCAAAGCCTGTTCCCTCTGTTGAATCATCAATCCCATCGTTTGGCAGAATTGTAGGAGGTTCGCAGGTTGATATTAATGATTATCCTTATCAGATTGCTTTGCTGTACTCCTCGTCCCAAGTTTGCGGTGGATCAATCATAAGCCATTCGTGGATTCTTACAGCTGCACATTGTATTACATCGTAAGTTAACATTCTCATACTTATATACGTCGATGAATAATTGTAAAATAAGACTTTACTAACTTTACTTTATTATCGAAGGTAGGAATGAGTAATTATAACTAACTCATTCATGAGATCCATAATCCCAAATTATTATTTTTTTTATTATCGGGTAACAATACATAGAGTATGTTGAGTCCACAGAGGTACCAATTATGCACTTGTATGCTATTAATATATAAACATTTAAAATTTATTATTATCTATAAAGTTTTGTATAAAAAAACTAAATTTTTAAAACATCTAACTAATTCTGTAATTATTTCGCATTTAGTTCACTTTTAACTATCGTATTATTGGTCGTTCTTTAGGAGTACCGTTTCGCGATTCTCCATCCGCGCAGGATCGAACTTTCGATACTCTGGTGGCGTTACAAGAACAGCTGGTAACATCTACGTCCATGCAAGGTATAGTGCGAGCACCGCAGACTTTGACATCTCACTCATTTCGTTACAATCCGCTTTGACGTTTGGAGCCACTATTGAAGCTGTTGAATTGCCAGCATCAAACATTAATATTCCAGCTGGTACCAATGCCATAACGACTGGATGGGGAGATACCGTGGAAGATGGATATGGAAGTTCCCGACTTCGAGGTGTTACCGTACCAGTTGTTTCCGCGTCTGAATGCCGAAGCAGCTATGGAACTAGTAGTATAACCGCAAACATGATCTGCGCAGGTTTCGCTGAGGGAGGCCGTGACGCTTGCCAGGTATATTTCATTATTATTAAGGTCGTCACGTCATAGGGTTGTCAGCCCGAATATTTCTCGAACATTTCTTTATATTCTCAGCCAATGTTCCCTCATTATCATCATAAGGTTGTTAGTCTTAAGACTGGTTGAACTCGCACCTTCACTCATTCCTATCCTGAGTTAATCTTCGTATAAAAAATCCCACATACTTAAGTATTTGTAAAAAGTTATCTAATCCAGGTTTACGTATACTCCTTTTAAGTTCTGTTTCTGCCTCTAACATGTCTATAATTAGCCCTCCTTGCCTGAAAAGGTATCCTACCAACCTATCCCGACTATTTCTTATTGAATTCCGTACTACTATTTCTAACACCTCCCCATTTTTAACCTTCTCTCTCCTTATAATTCGTCTGTAACACCACATTTCGAACGTTTCTAAACTTTTCTTTTCTGCTGCGTCCACTGTCCATGTTTCGCACTCGTTAAGAGCCGCATGCCAGATATACACCTTTAACAATCTTTTTCGATTTTCAAAATTAACCGTTCACAGGCATAGAAGTCAATCGGCCCTGCGCTATCTTCTGGTTTATAACTCTACCGCTCCTTTCATCCTGAGTTATGTGACTTCCTAGATATCAAAAATCAGTCACTTCTTCTAATTTTTCGTCCCCTAACCTTAGATTCGTTCTTCCCCTACTTGTTCTTCCCTTGCATACCAATATTTCTGTTTTACTTTTACTTACTAATCATCTCTAGTTAAAATATCCCACCTCCAGAACTATTTATTTACTAGCATTTCTGCTTCTTATGTCTCTAGTTAGCCCTTCAAGTCTCAAAAGAAGTCCTCTCCTTTTTGTTATTGCCTTCTGTAGCACCCATTCTTTTACTACTCTATCCAATACCTTACCATTTCTAAACCAACCTTTCTTCTACTTCTATTTACACCTATTTTCTGTTCGTTGCTGTCCAACACTTCCGAAAGTTTTCCCACTTCAGCACTTGGCTTTCAGTTCAAAATTCTTACTACATTTTAACTTTTTTTTTTAATTGTTACATTTCATTATTTATTGTACTTCCAGGGTGATTCAGGTGGACCTTTGGTAGCAAGTGGTTACGGCCAAATTGGTATTGTTTCGTGGGGAGTTGGATGCGCCCGTCCTAATTTCTACGGAGTTTATTCTAGCGTTCCTGCTCTTCGAGGATGGATCAACTCAGTAAATGGATTATAAATACCTTTTGTGAATTTATGTACATATAAATAAAATATATATAGATTGCAAGGAAAGATTGTGCTTACTTTACAAAATGTACTAGATGATGATGTAGCCAAATTCTTCTGAGACAGAGACATAATTACAGGAAGAACAATAACAACAAGGCCTAACATCNCTACCATGCTTTGTGCAGGTTTCCCTTCTGGAGGTCGTGATGCTTGCCAGGTATATTTAGTCATCATTATAACGTCGTTTTTCCTATTTCCAAAGAAAGGATCCATTTCTGCTTCCAATATGTCTCTAACTAATCCTTCAACTCCCAGCAGGTGTCCTAACGCCTCCATCGATGTAGCCAAATTCTTCTGAGACAGAGACATAATTACAGGAAGAACAATAACAACAAGGCCTAACATCTCTCACTTACAAGGAAACAAAAACGACCTATCTAATACTTATTTCTATCCTAAAAACTGAAAATCATGAATAAAAGCATATATACACAAAATTCAAAAATTATATACCCTTAGTTGAAGAAACAAAATAAATCTAAAATCAAAACTGTACAAAATCACATATCTCAATCTAAAACAACAATCAGTAATACGATAAATTACACATGTGGAATTTACGCATATTTCTCAACCAGGCACACACTCTATTCTGGATAACACACTGACTTAAATTGGAAAAGGAATTCTATTGATATTATGAATGTACATTATCGACAAGCTACTAATTTGTATCATAAAGATATTTTTATTCTAAAAATTTACCGGTGTTCCATTGACGTATAAATGAATTCAAAATCCACTTATATTTCAGTTAATTTAAAATCCATTGAAGTTCGATGGAACATTCAGAAGTCACTGTCAGAATCAATGAATTAAGTCTGGTACATACATACGTTAATGTTATTATTGCATTACTCATGTAGAAAATAACTTCCGTTAAAATATAGTTCCTGTCTGTAAAATACCCCTTTTATATGTCAGATGCTAAAAGGTTCTCGATGTTAAATAGCAATTTCGAATTACTGTAGCTCTCTTGTTATCACCCTCGACGTCACTCACTTAGAACGAGATTATTTGAATTTGATCACAACTCCTGCGACATTCCACCCTATCCATTAACGCACCCTTCTGGCATTGGTGGTGGTGGTGGTATATAAAACATGCAACAAGCACATGTGCTAAGAAATACGTCTTTATATTTCTGGCAAAGGCAACGAAAATAATTAGACAAGGGTGATTTATGCGCTTTTTATCACACTTCAAATGGAGCAAAGGCGTAATTAAAGGCAAAGAGGACTTCCCGACCGAGGGTAAAACTGATATCAGCCCCGGCAAAATGGGAAGCCAGATCAGATAACTTGAAATAGCGAAAATAGATTTTACGTCTAGTAAAAGATAAGAATTACGTTTAAGAACCATTTAATAGATAGAACTAGACGGTAATACGAGCTGACTTCAATATATTTATGGGTTTTAACCCCTCACGCAATAAGAGGGGAAACTTTTGTGTCTCACTATGGTAACGCAGTTCCAGACCGAATTGATAGATTTCAATGTAACTACTTTTGCCTAATTTTGGGTAAATTCCATAAATTCCCATTTAGGCCAGGAGTACACACTCATTAGTACATATTACATATTATTATTAAGAAATTAGAAAAGATGAAGCAATTAATCACTAGCAGCGAGTTAGAAGTGACTTAGGTTGGTGAAATGGGTGACTGTTCTCACTCACCCTAATAGTTACTAGTTCTGTGGCATCACTTACGTTTCCCCTGTATATGTTGTGGTAGACCAATATCATAATTCGTTGTACTTTATAAAAATGACTAATGGTATAAATCAATCATCTAATGATCTTTATCTCTAATGAATTAATGTTTGTAACGACATCCTGTTTCTTTATTTCTGGCATTTTTGATTAAAGTTATTTCTAAAGAACGCAATAAGGATGACTATTTAAGGAATTATCCAATCGAAATTAATTGCAGTTGAGAGTCCGCTTTCAAGAAAATGAAGCCCACAATTGTTGCATGCTTGGTATTTTCCCTTTTGGGTAAGATTGTAGTTGATTTAGTTATTCTAACCAGTATTATTGTTTGTTTGTTTGTTTGCTACCATTTCACGCCTTAAATACTTAACCGATCAATATTAAATTTTGTACAGGGGTAATATAAACTATAAATAATATTATATGTGTCTAACTAAAGTTTGTAATAAAGGATTTACTACTTTTTCAGTTTTTGGGTCAATTTTTTAGATTACCCTTATTTATGGGTTTAATAATATTCTTAATGAATTAATGGTTAACACCCGCAAACCTTCGTTCAATAAGAAGTTGATAGGTTGAAATTAAGTACTACAGGATAATTTTTTCCAGGATTTTCCAATTACATCAATGCAGCATCAATTCCTTCCAATGCTGCGGCGTCACTTCCTTTTGATGGCGAGCCAGTTCCTTCCAATGCTGAAAAAATCCCGTCATTTGGCAGAATTGTAGGAGGCTCAGAGGTTGATATAAGCAATTATCCTTATCAGGTTGCTTTGCTGTATTCTTCCTCTCAAATTTGTGGTGCATCAATTATAAGCCATTCGTGGATTCTTACAGCTGCACATTGTATTACATCGTAAGTACCTCCCTTATGTGTGAATAATTATTGTGAAATGTTAGACAAAAGCTTTTTTCCATTTCACAAGCATGTGAGCCAGTTTTATAACAAAAAATTTCTCTTTAGGAATACCGTTTCGCGATACTCCATCCGCGCAGGATCGAACTTCCGATACTCCGGTGGCGTTACAAGGGCGGCTGGCAATATTTACGTTCATGGAAGCTACACTAGTGCAAGCTCTTCTGGCTACGATATTGCACTCATAGCGTTACAATCTGCTTTGACGTTTGGAGGTACAATTAATGCAGTTGATTTGCCGTCACCAAACGTTAATATTCCTTCCGGCACCAATGCTATCACAACTGGATGGGGAGATACTGTAGAAGACGGAAATGGAAGTTCCCGACTTCGAGGTGTTACCGTACCAATTGTCACTAATAATGAGTGTCGTAGCAGCTATGGAAATAGAATAACCTCTACCATGCTCTGTGCAGGTTTCCCTTCTGGAGGTCGTGATGCTTGCCAGGTATATTTAGTCATCATTATAACGTCGTTTTTCCTATTTCCAAAGAACGGATCCATTTCTGCTTCCAATATGTCTCTAACTAATCCTTCAACTTCCAGCAGGTGTCCTAATGCCTCCCTCTCTCCTTTTTCTTCCTGGCTGCATAAGGCCTTTTGCAGTAGTTATTACTCCTACTAGTACTACCTACTTATACGTGGCATACTTTTCGTTTTCTTGCTTTATTATCCTTAACTGTTGTATTTTAATATACAGGGTGATTCCGGCGGTCCATTAGTAGCAAGTGGTTATGGTCAAGTTGGTATTGTCTCTTGGGGACGTGGATGCGCCCGTCCTAATTACTACGGTGTGTATTCTCGCGTTCCTGCTCTTCGCAACTGGATCACCACAGTAAGTGGAATATAAATTAACACATATAAATAGATGTAAAAACAAAAAATATATATTTCAAACAAAGATCTCGTTTAATTTCTAGTCATAATAATTACAATCCTAATAATGATTATTAAGAATTATTACTGACGCTTAACAAAAAAACTTAAATAATGATGAGGACTCGGCACGATGAACTGCTTTAAGGATGGTTCACGCTACACCGTTTCGAGTCCGAGCTGCGTGCGTGCCGAATCCGTATTATCGAACATAGGCCGACTTTTGAGGGTTTTGCACGAAGTTGAACGTCAAAAATCGTAGTGCCATCAGGCGATGCAATTTTCATAGTGACTATTGCATTTGCGCTCTATGATTAAAAATTAAAAACGCGCAAAAAAATATTAATATTGTGAACTCTATTCGCAGTACTTATATCGTTAGATGCTACCACATTGATATTCTACTTTAATTATATAACCATTTAATAGATAGAACTAGACGGTAATACGAGCTGGCTTTAATATATTTATGGGTTTTAACCCCTCACGCAACAAGAGGGGAAACTCTTGTGTCTCACTATGGTAACGCAGATAGATTTCAATGTAACTACTTTTGTCTAATTTTGGATAAAAAGTATGTTATTCAAAATTATTTCTAATAAACATTCCTCTTTTAAATTTTTTCTTTCGTAGTATACATAAATTTCCGCTTAGGTCAGTAGCACACTTATTAGTACATACATTACATATTATTATTATGAAATTAGAAAAGATCGAGCAATTACCCGAGATAAAAATGTTCAGTCTCTCCGAGTCTCTGAAAGCGAGACTCCAGTCTCCGTCTCTCATCGAGTCTCTCTGGTGTAGATGAAAGAGACCGTCAAAAAACTTGTTTACCGTCTCTGAACGAGAGACTCGAGTCGCTCGTAGAGAGATCCTCATTTCGTATCCGGTCTGAATGAGAGACTCGAATCTCTCAATAAGTGGTGTCTCGATAGATATGGTTAAAATTTTATAGGTTCAACATATTTCAGAGATCCCAGTCTTTCTACGCGAGACTCGAGTCTCTCAATTTTTCAGTTTTATTCATTCAGTCTCTCTATGAGAGACTCGAATCTCTTAATTAACAATTTTATCGTTCGAGTCTCTCATACAGAGACTGAGAGAGATCTATAAAAACGCTCTCAGAGACACTGAAAGACTGAAATGCTCTGAGAGACTGAAAATTTTTGTCTAGGGTAATCACCAGGAGCGAGTTAAAAGTGAGTTAGGTTGGTGAAATGTGTGACCGTTCTTACTCACCCTAATAGTTACTAGTTTTGTGTCATTTATTACGCTGCCCCTGTATATGTTGTGGTAGACCAATATCATAATCCATGTAAATTTTTATCACTGTAGTAGTATCTACAAAAAAATGCACATTCTGCGATATCTAATAAACGATCAATCACAGAAAAAGCAATCCATTCATCAATAGGTAAAGGTATCTATCCAGTTGAAAGCGATAAAAGATTGATAGAACAATACATAAGTATCAAAAATTGCTTAGAAAACTGAAATTCATGATCTTAAGGGTTCATGTTATTATAATTGTACTTTATAAAAATGACTAATGACATAAATCAATCATCTAATGATCTTTATCTCTAATGAATGAATGTTTGTAACGACATCCTGTTTCTTTATTTCTGGCATTTTTGATTAAAGTTATCTCTAAAGAACGCAATAAGGAGGACTATTTAAGGAATTATCCAATCGAAATTAATTGCAGTTGAGAGTCCGCTTTCAAGAAAATGAAGCCCACAATTGTTGCATGCTTGGTATTTTCNAAAGAACGCAATAAGGAGGACTATTTAAGGAATTATCCAATCGAAATTAATTGCAGTTGAGAGTCCGCTTTCAAGAAAATGAAGCCCACAATTGTTGCATGCTTGGTATTTTCCCTTTTGGGTAAGATTGTAGTTGGTTTAGTTATCCTAACCAGTATTACTGTTTGTTTGATTATTTGCTACCATTTTACGCCTTAAATACTCAACCGATCATTATTAAGTTTTGTACAGGGGTAATTAGTTTTAACTATAAATAATTTTATGTTTGTCTTACTAAAGTTTGGACTAAATGATTTTGATGATGACTTTTTCAGTTTTTGAGATTTTGGGTCAATTTTTTAAATTACCCTAGTTTATTGGTTTAATAATATCCTTAATAATCCTTCCTTAATAAACACCCACAAACCTTCGTTCAATAAGAAGCTGATAGGTTGAAATTAAGTACTACAGGATAATTTTTTCCAGGATTTTCCAATTTCATTAATGCAGCATCAATTCCTTCTAATGCTGCGGCGTCACTTCCTTTTGATGAAGAGTCAGTTCCTTCCAATGCTGAAAGAATCCCGTCATTTGGCAGAATTGTAGGAGGCTCAGAGGTTGATATAAGCGATTATCCTTATCAGGTTGCTCTGCTGTATTCTTCCTCTCAAATTTGTGGTGCATCAATTATAAGCCATTCGTGGATTCTTACAGCTGCACATTGTATTACATCGTAAGTACCTCCCTTATGTGTGAATAATTATTGTGAAATGTTAGACAAAAGCTATTTTTCCATTTCACAAGCATATGATCTAATTTCATAACAGAAAATTTTACTTTTTCTCAGGAATACCGTTTCGCGATACTCCATCCGCGCAGGATCGAACTACCGATACTCCGGTGGCGTTACAAGAGCGGCTGGCAACATTTACGTTCATGGAAGCTACACTAGTGCAAGCTCTTCTGGCTACGATATTGCACTCATAGCGTTACAATCTGCTTTGACGTTTGGAGGTACAATTAATGCAGTTGATTTGCCGTCACCAAACGTTAATATTCCTTCCGGCACCAATGCTGTAACAACTGGATGGGGAGATACTGTAGAAGACGGAAATGGAAGTTCCCGACTTCGAGGTGTTACCGTACCAATTGTCACTAATAATGAGTGTCGTAGCAGCTATGGAAATAGAATAACCTCTACCATGCTCTGTGCAGGTTTAACTTCTGGAGGTCGTGATGCTTGCCAGGTATATTTAGTCATCATTATAACGTCGTTTTTCCTATTTCCAAAGAACGGATCCATTTCTGCTTCCAATATGTCTCTAACTAATCCTTCAACTTCCAGCAGGTGTCCTAATGCCTCCCTCTCTCCTTTTTCTTCCTGGCTGCATAAGGCCTTTTGCAGTAGTTATTACTCCTACTAGTACTACCTACTTATACGTGGCATACTTTTCGTTTTCTTGCTTTATCATCCTTAACTGTTGTATTTTAATATACAGGGTGATTCCGGCGGTCCATTAGTAGCAAGTGGTTATGGTCAAGTTGGTATTGTCTCTTGGGGACGTGGATGCGCCCGTCCTAATTACTACGGTGTGTATTCTCGCGTTCCTGCTCTTCGCAACTGGATCACCACAGTAAGTGGAATATAAATTAACACATATAAATAGATGTAAAAACAAAAAATATATATTTCAAACAAAGATCTCGTTTAATTGCTAGTCATAATAATTACAATCCTACTAATGATTATTAAGAATTATTACTGACGCTTAACAAAAAACTTAAATAATGATGAGGACTCGACACGATGAACTGCTTTAAGGATGTTTCACGCTACACCGTTTCGAGTTTAATTTCTAGTCATAATAATTACAATCCTAATAATGATTATTAAGAATTATTACTGACGCTTAACAAAAAAACTTAAATAATGATGAGGACTCGGCACGATGAACTGCTTTAAGGATGGTTCACGCTACACCGTTTCGAGTCCGAGCTGCGTGCGTGCCGAATCCGTATTATCGAACCGACTTTTGAGGGTTTTGCACGAAGTTGAACGTCAAAAATCGTAGTGCCATCAGGCGATGCAATTTTCATAGTGACTATTGCATTTGCGCTCTATGATTAAAAATTAAAAACGCGCAAAAAAATATTAATATTGTGAACTCTATTCGTAGTACTTATATCGTTAGATGCTACCACATTGATATTCTACTTTAATTGTATAACCATGCGATGTTTTGCTGGACTTCGGAAATCGAGAAGTCCGAAAGATTTGAAAGCTTAAGTAACCGTTGCTCGTATTCAACTCTCGCTGATAATCGCTTTAAACCCTGCTCTGACTTGTATTCAACCCTCTCGGATATTAAGAGGAAACAAAGCAAACGACGTAGTTTTTGTTTATATTCAGATGCCCCACGAGGAATCATTACACTGGCATTGGGTGTAGCCATTTCTGCGATTAGTGTAAACAAAGGCCAGAAACACAAAACTTCTTGCGTTTCATTATTTTAATGCACGAACGTGGTACCTACACGTTATGGTAAAGTTTCAGACATGAATTTTGTATCCAATAAATAGCAATGACTATTTTGTTTCTGCGTAAATTTTTATGAAACCTGCAAAAATTGCAAATTAATAATTACATTGCAGCAAATAATTAATATAAATGACAGATCTACCCCGATGCAATTCGACGTTAATTATTTGGCAGGTAAAGATAACCAGTTAGTTTTTACAGTCAGGTATATATAAAGGCAAATGTCGCGAGCTAATAATAATCAACTTCAAAGTAATCCGGCCTTTGTTGAACTGAATGCATTACAGGTTGGTTCAAAGCTTAGGTCAGCAAAGTTCGTTGTTTAAACAGCAATCCAAACATTAAATAACCACAGAGAGTACGAGCAAATACCGAAAATGGGTCCGAAAGGAAACCGTTGGCGGAACTGTTGAAAATCAAACGTTTGGTATTTAATTTTCGTCGTAACTTGTAAGCGTAACCTTAGGCTATAGTAAAACTACAAGCGCAACGGAAAGCAACCGAAACGTCATGTACAGACTCAATCAGGATAACGACGGACTAAATTTCTATAATTTTAGAAACTTAAAGTGGTGCAGTTTACTTTAAATAAGTAACCAAAAACACAAGAAATGGTCTAAAATTTAACTGTCTATCACTTCTGATTTTTAAAACTTTTGGTTCATCAACCTACAACAACCATCGATATTAATAAATTGTTTCTTGAATTTAGAAAAAGATTAAATTTTCTTTTAATATATTTTCTACAAAAAAAAACAATGCAACTAACTTCACCTTAATAAATAACAGAACTATTTTCTTATGTTTTGGTTGGTGGTATTGTATAAAGCTGTACGAAACAATTTCATAAAATATCAGTTTAAAAAGTCAATACCGAATAACTCAAATGTAACTCAATTGAACCAATAAAACTAAATTCAAGGAATAATATAGTGGTCCTCGTTGGTTATAAAACAGATATTAGGAAGAATGCCAACCAATATAAAAGTAAGTTAACGAAATGGAGCGTTCTGTGATGATAATTTCGGAAATAAGAATTTTACGGGTTCTCATACAATTTCACAAGAATAAAAGGTCGACGAAAGCATCGTGCTTTTTTACTTGAACACTTTACTAGTTCCTTGTAGATGAACTTTTTAGTTTTCTTATTTTCCGTCAATTTGTCTTTGATGCTTGAAATTTCATTCGAAGATATTTAATTTTCGTGATTAGGTATAAATAAATTATTACGGGCAAAAGTTTTAGAATTCTTATTAAACGTTCACCAAAACTCTAAAGAAATCTTAACCACAGTTATAAATAAATACTTGAAACAAATTAAGTTTACTTAATTTTAAGTATTTGTTTCTTCTATGAGTTAAAATTTTCCTGATGGACTGATAATTGATAAGTAATTGTGTTATAACGAATTTCATATCTATTTATAGTGTTTGTTCATGAATAAATGTTTTAAGTAATATTTACAAAAAAAAAAGAGTACCTACCAACCTACCTTCCTATTATTAGGTACCTAATACATACTATCTTTAATTGCTGACATTAATCTCTGAAGAAATTTCTTCAAAATATTTACTCTTCTCTATTGTTAGGTGAAGGTAATTTACCCATTCAATAAAGTTTACTTGTAAGCAATCAGTTGAAGATAAAAATGACTAGTCCAACAAGATAATATTAGTTCGGGTGAATAAATGGTTTATAATAAAGCGATATCCTCTAATAAACCCAGTACCTATCACAGTTTTACCAACATCATGAAAAAGACAGTATTTATTCTTTACTTTTTACCTTTAATTTTGGGTAAGTAATTATCATTAATAAGCACATTTAACAATCATCAACTAATTAACATTAAACTAATTACACTTAGTAAAAGCTCAAACAATGAATTCAAATTGTTAATTGCTAATTAATTCAGGGTTAATTTGTGAATTATTAATATATTTTCACCAGGATTTACAGTAGAAAATCTTAAAACAACAGCTCCATTGCTCAATGGTAGAATCGTTGAAGGTTGGCCAATTGCCATAGATGTGGTGCCTTATCAAGTTTCACTTGCATTTTACAACTATCATTTGTGCGGTGGATCAATTATTTCTGCCCAATTGATTCTTACAGCCGCCCATTGTATCAAATGGTGAGTTATGTTGTCAGTTTTTACTGATACTTTGATATAATTGGTAATATAGTAAACAAAAGAAATTAATTAAACTTCAACCTGAAGAAGGCGTTATGTGCCGAGGTAACCATGATGATGATTGGACTAAATGAAATTTTGATTGTTCAACAACCAGACTAATTGAGGTTATATTAAATTTTAAAAAACATATATATATATAATANTATTAAATTTTAAAAAACATGTATATATATAATAGAATAATATAATCAACATAAACCAAAATTGATTATTATCAATTCAGTGAGGTATATGATAATCTAGAGGTATTTAGGACTGATCGTAGCATTTCGTTGGGTTTGGCTAGACCCTACGAGTTAGTTAGTTACGGTTAGTAGTAAATAGCTACAGATGGCGGTATACTACCAATTACATGACTCAAAACAGTTTTTCTTTGTTCAGGAGGTTTATTTCACTATATTCAATCCGTGCCGGATCTTCCATTCGCAGCTTGGGTATACAAGTGGGCGCTGCTAAAGTGTATAAGCACGAAAAATTCAACCCTGCTTCGTTAGACTATGATATCGCAATAATTTTATTGCAGTCTCATCTCGGCATTCAAAAAGGAATTCAGCCGGTTTCTTTAGCGCCCGCTAACATCGAAATTCCTGACGGTACAGCAGCAGTTGTGACGGGATGGGGAAGTATGGTAGAAAATGGCACAATATCGACATATTTGCAGGCCGTTTCTGTACCAATTGTGTCTCGAAATGTTTGTAAAGAACGGTACGGCGCACATAAAATCACCGAAAATATGATATGCGCAGGTTATAGCGAAGGAGGTCGTGACTCATGCCAGGTAAATTACCTTTTTTATCAGTTTATCTAGAGGCGAGCCTAAAATCATTGATCACTGATTGATATTTTTATCCTAAAGGCTATAACAATGGAAAAACGTTTTCGTCTTAGTCTTTCTGTGGTAGATATATATTAACGATTTTTTCTCCTTGACAATCTTCAATGACAACTACTGTAAGACTTGCTACTGTGCTCGTCTTAATTACATAAAGAAGTTTGTTACAATCCACAATCCATAATTGTTTGAGACAGAGACTAGTTTATAATTCAAACGCTTTTATACTTTAATTTTACAATTTCTCACTCGTGGATACTCGTTTTTTTTGTTTGATGTGATTGATTGATGTTGTAGCATTTATTCTATTTCTTATCGATCAATTTTACAAAGAATTGGATTTTAATAATCTAAATATAGTATGTCATACGCAGGGTGATTCCGGAGGACCATTAATCGCTCACGATTATGGTCAAATTGGTATAGTGTCATGGGGTTATGGATGCGCACGTGCTGGTTCCTACGGCGTTTACACTAACGTGCCAGTTCTTCGAAAATGGATCACGAACATTACCGGAATATAAATAATGTTTCCCATATTTAATAAGGTAAATTATGAACGAAACATGTCAATACGAAATGAAAAAGAAGCTGAAAAAAGTTTTATTCTTTTTTGGTTCGTGAAAACAGCAAATAGACAAATAAATATTTTAAAACTAGTCTCATTACTTAATGTTAAGCTTGGGTAAATTATATCCACACTAAACGCATCAGTAAAAGATCTTACTAAAATATGAATTGGAATATTTGATTAATAAAAATTATACTAGGTATTTATAATATTTTAACGTAAAGTCTAATAACGAACCAGCAATACTTATGTAGATGAGTCACTTAAAATATTTAATAAATATCTATGAAGCACTTTTCTACTTCTCAGAGAATATGTTAAATTGTAATTTCCTAATCCATGCTACCAAATTTCATACAGAAGGCCAGTAATGGGTATATTAAACTTTACAAATTATGTTAAATGTTAATATAACAAAGATATTATATTTGGCAATTATTAACAATACCTTTGCATGCCGAAAGGAAAACAATGGGAAACGGCAAGCAGACAATGTTTGGAGTACGGCCAACAATTTAAGCTTAGTTCAAATTAACGCATGGCAGGATGTATTAACACAAATCCAACCAACTTTGCGCCGAGGTGAAAGGATTAAACAGCAAATAATGGTTATAATGGAATGCTGCACTGTATACGTACAATGCACGCTTCGTAGCATTTATTTACAAACTTCGATATGGAAATGAACGATAACTGTTAGTTATTTACTTCGATTCCCGTGCTGCATATATGCAACTGGATTAAGCGTCCCGATGAGTTACTTCACCGGCAGAATTAACAGAATAAGGGAATTTCGGTCACGAAAAGTTGATAAAGATAAACGCGTACATTATATAGGTACCTTTGAATCTATAATTATGTATGATATAATCAAAGGGCTAAATGTAGGAGCTCCGCGTTCATTTTAAATCTGACCAACGACTTTAATTAAACAAACTCCGAAATACGAGAACATTATAAGATTAAATTTCAAATGAGAGCAACCTTAATCAACCACAAAATATAATCTTCAAGAAGGGTACCTAATATAAGATCAAAAAGAGAAAAATATTATAGTTTAAGGGATTATTCTGGTAATACTAAAATTCAAATTTTGAATGATGATATATTAAAATAAAGAAAACGAAAGTAAAGTTTCAACAATACATATTAATTGTTCACAAGGGTTGTTTCATATGCAGAATATTTATTAAAGGAGAAACACACTTTTAATGATAATTTTTAAAATTTTAAAAGAATTACCTGAGAGTCCGCTTTCAAGAAAATGAAGCCCACAATTGTTGCATGCTTGGTATTTTCCCTTTTGGGTAAGATTGTAGTTGGTTTAGTTATCCTAACCAGTATTACTGTTTGTTTGATTATTTGCTACCATTTTACGCCTTAAATACTCAACCGATCATTATTAAGTTTTGTACAGGGGTAATTAGTTTTAACTATAAANTTTTTGAAACTTTTCAATTGATTATTGTGTTTCAACAAGTAAATCCTTCTACTATTAATTAATTAATGATCATATAATTGTCGATTGACATGGCACTTATATGGTTCTATCTTCCTTATGATCCTATGATCGAATATCGACGTTTAACTGGTCTCTTTTCTATCCTTTCTTGCGTTTTTGCTACTTCAAAAAGATACCTTGTCCTTAAAATAATTTACTTGTTTATTTAAGTAATATCACGTGAAGTGATGTCGTTAATGACTCTTGTATATGGGTCGTAGCGAAAATATGTCCCCTAAGTCTCGTAACGCCAAAGTACTTTATGAGCGGCAATCTTTTGTCCCTATAAAAACCTCTTCGGAAGCATTATGCAGCGTTTGTCTAGAGACTCCACGGAAATTCGTAGCGCGCGTGAAACGCGATCAATTAGGCGTAAAATAGCCACTTGAACAAGGCGATAAAATCGAGACCAACAAATCCTTTTAGGAACGGAACGATGTTAGTGATTCAGGTCGATTTCCTTTTCTTGCCACGCACATTTTTCACAAATAAAAGACCCAACGCGTCGCTCGTCGTAGATGGAAGGCACTTATATATATATGTATATAAAGGAAACAAAGCTGCTTGCGGATAAATTATCAAAGAGTTGACCCTAAATCAATATTTACTTTTCGAGGTTCCCTTTTTCTAATGATTAAATGAAGTTGAAGTAGATGTTCCGCTGTTTAAACGGGAAAGTGTTCCAAAATAAGCGACGAGGGTGGAATAAGGTGAATCTTTTGTCGATCGTTGATAGACATGATAAATAAGAGGATTGAATTCTTAATAACGAAATAACTAACGACTCCCAAAATAGCTGTCATCTAGTGGAGAAAAATTCAGTTTTTATTTCCGGAAATGCACTAAAACAACTACAGTAAGCGCGCTTTAACGTGACACAAAAGCAATTAAAGGTCAATGAACGTTGAGAAACGAATGAAATTAGAGCTTACACTGGCTAGTGAATGCGACTGTTTATCAGCAAAATGCGATTGTTAATAGTCATAGACGACTATCACAGTTCAAATATTGTTATCATTTTCGACACCACTTAATCTACACCTACATAATTATTGCTAAATCTGCTCGCACAAGAATCAAAAGATCTGAAACTACTTAAAGGCCAACAGGGTCAATAATTTCTACCCTTTACAAGTTTATTGTTTTTGCGCCGAGATAAAATGTTATTTCTAACACTTACCTTTCGGTTTCCTTAAGTAGTTTGAGTTTCAATTAGGAATCATCCCATCAATGGAAATAACGCCCTTTCTGTAACAGAAAAAAGGAAGCATGAATCATTTAATATCGACGAATAAAGTGTTTAATTAGTATCTACCGCAAGGATGCAAGGTCTACCCACAGTAATTAAGATAGATGTTTAATCGAGACAATTATATGACTAAATGCAGTGTAATATACATACGATTTCTTAGTCCAAAACTCTTAATAATAAAGCTTTTCATTTAGTTGAACTTAATGTGGTTGAAGTGGAGTAATTAGATTAGTGCATAAAGCAACCGAATACTCGGAGGCAGAAACTGCAGTTTAAACTAAACGTATTTTAGGTATAACGCGAACGTATGTGGTTGATACATCACATATGTATGCATTTAATAGCACATTAATTAAGTGGAAAACATTGTGGCATCATTTTCATTCTGTAATGACCTAGATAGTGAAACAAAATATAAGTAAACAGAACAGTAGATACATCTACGACGATCAAACGAAACAAAAATTTGGCGTTTACATAAACATTAACTGTTTACATTTCACTACAGTGTGCGGATATTTGTTTGAATGCTTGCCCTCTTGACTTCCCCGGAGCGTTGTTTGTTCGGACATGCGGTCATTTCAAACGGTTTATTTCAGCCGTAAGTGCGCTTCTATACGCTTCGCTGGACACCAATTCGTGCATATGAAAAAGTACCAAATCAGCAAGATGAATGAAATGAATTCGGGGATACTCATTTGAGGTCAACCGGCTGCTGGAAAATGCATATTTGGGGCCGAACAAAACGAATGAAATCAATAACCAAAAACTCAATTTCACCGTTTAAAAATATGAATCTTCTAAACGTGCATTCGTTCTGGTCGTTCATAAAATTCACATTTGCTTCAGAGGACATTAAATTCGAAATAAAAAGGGTCCAGTCGGTTATAATCCTCGTGCATAAAAATATGCAGCCGTCCACGTTAAAGTAGTTTTTTTAGAAATGCCAGCACAGCATATAAGTTTTTTAAGGAATAATTTCAGGACTGCCAATTTATTTTGCGTTAAAATTAGTTATAGTTTACATAAAGCATCTAAGTAGGAAAACTTATTTTTCTATAAGGAGAAGTTACTTTTAGAACTTTTATTGCACCGATGAAATGAAAAGTAAGGCCCCGTTGTCGCGTTCACGTGGAAGGATTCGAGTAGGACATAAATACGGCTTATTCGATGTAATAACGTGAGCGAAGTAGGGTAAATTTGCACATTTATACGACCCTTTATACGATCGGCACATCCCAAAACGAGACACATTCAAGTATATGCCACGCCAACATCAGAGAAAACGTCCCGTCGAAAATTGAGTCGTCCGCTACGTCTGTGCCAAGGACGGGGGTTTTATGATAAAAGTTCCATGTTCTTGTTCTTGTATGACAACATGCGAGTGTCAGCCAGGAAGAGAGTCCCTTTTCAAGCCGACGAATTTACGACCCCTTTGTCGACCCTAATAGCGAACTTTCGATTCTCCTTTTTGCACGCCGTGAATTTATTTTCCGTTGACCAAGAGGTCGCTTGGGAAAACTGCCTTAGAATCACGAACGGCTAAAAACCGAAACGTTTAACTTTCCCTCACACTCAAGGCGCAACAACATATTAGGATTTAGCAATTTCTGAGGGACATTACACATACCAAATTGATAAAAAATTGAGCGCCTCATAAATCAGCAAATCGTAAATAAAAACATAAATCAAATACCACACGAAACAAAAGATTTCTTCCTAATACCTTTACAACATTGTCTTGATGACAAATTTATTATCCGTATCTATAATTGTACGTAAGATCGCCGCCAATTAATGGAAAAGAAGAAGCACAGGTGCCTCATATCGTGTACTATTATATTATTCGCCTTAATCAAAAGCCCGGCTGAAAATCCAACACGACCGTACAAGTGGAGAAGACCCTGATGTTCTTCGAGATCGTAAAACCAAAATTCCGCCAGCACATCGTTGTTTCGACCCGCATCTAAATGTCTTACAATTTAACGCCCAACTTGTGTACTCCGGTCGTAAAGCCGCAATATCACGATGCAGGGGTAAATATTAAATGAGTTTGAAGGACGAGGTTATACACTGCGGTTACCGTCCTGCATATTGAAACATCAAGCGAGCCATTTATGGACGATGCGGACCTAATCGCAAATTAATTTGATGAAAAGCGTAGCCGGTAGGTTTCCGTAAGGAGTTGAAAGGGAGAATGTACGGTAATACCTTCCCAAAACTGAATTTTATACACCAACTGTCTGCCAATATTAGGCAACTTATACGTATGACTTTGTGGCTTCTTCAGACGATAGACTAGTTCACAAAGAATGTTTCACAGGCGTAACTAATATACTTATATAGTTTTCATATAAAATTGTACCTATGAAAACAATAAGATTTAGCATTTCTCTGTATCAGCAATTTTTCATCCTAGAGAGTTAACTAAAGTAATGGTTTGACATCAGAGACAAGACGTGAACTTTTGCCAATATTTTAAAAACTTTCTTATGTATTATTCAATGCATATGAACGGGAAGCCGCCCAGCTCTATTTTTAAAAATGTCAAATGTCGTCTTGTCAAATGAATGGTGTAAAAGTTATGCGAATGATGTATGAAACATTCATTCTTCCTTAGAAACCTCGGTGCAAGAATAATATTTAGACACATTTTCAGTCGAAGTTCACCTTATGCAAACTTTGGAAAAAGTTTTGATTGTATTAAAACTCTCAAACTTCTTCAATCTTTTAAAATTCACACCGCAGATAGAACAATCGTCTAATGGTATTCTGTTGCAATAAGATATTTTTAAAATTAATGGCTTCTGACACGTCAAGTCCGTAATTAAAAATTTTACTGAAACACAATTTCCGTTTTCTTTTTTCATTATCAGCGTAAACTAAAAAAACATTTACAAAAGCTTCGGAACGTCTTATTTATAGAAAACTCGATCATTAAAAACTACAACAAGTTTAAATTTGTTTTGCCAGTATACAACTACATTAACGTTGTCTCTTGAAAAACGCAAAGTAAATCTGTGTTTTAAGTTTTAGTCAAGACAGTATTATACCAAGTTACTTAGTTTGCGAAGTTTCTACAGGATTTGATAAAATAAAGTGAAGACAGGAAAGGTTGACCTATTTTTGTAAAAGTTCCCTAAAGTTTTGAGGCTTCTGGGAAACACACCACTTAACAAAATATTACTGGTATAATGTTCTGTCATGTGTAAGTAGAAAGTTTAATAGCCCGAAATATTACAAAATATAGAAAATTATCTAACTAATTTTTGATTTGCTTTCGAAACTACCGTTATTAACATAACGTAAAATTAAATGGAAGTCTGATTATACAGGGTGTAGCAGAAATAAATGCCGAGCTTTGAAGGGTGTAAACCAGATGCTATCAAGAATTACACGTTGGGTTCCACAGCGTGATTAACGACAAAAAAGTTTATCTAAAGCCGGACCTGTGTGTGAATTGACAACAAAGGTGTCTACCGAATGACGCAGTGCGGTAAAAACTCTGCAGCTACATGGATAGAGGATGTAAACACTGCCGATTATGTGGCTATAAGGTTCACACGTGTAATGACGTATCATGTTATATTATTGTAACTACAGTGACTGACCTACACTAATGATCAATGTATTACTTAATTGGTTTATTGAACTGCATATTGATTGCCTTATACAAGGTTTAATTACTAGAGGTTGGCTGTTAACATAAACACCCTAAACCACACCCACACTCACACAATGTAATCTAACATCATGAGCACAAAATCCAAAACGAATACAACACTGACGCTAGTAATTACCAGCTCATTGAGTGCAGCGTTACGGGTCGTATTTCTTTGCCAGGGTCGGAATTGAATTTACCTTGACGTACTTTCAATACGGTGAACTTTCGGATATACAAACATTGACTTAATTTTCCTTCAAGCTCGGTACTTGTTTCTGTTACACACTGTATAGTTATTAAAAAAAGGATAAGATGAAAACACCGCAAACAACTGCTTAAAACTATTATGAAAACCTTATTCTGTTTAATACAATACAGAATTCATACCAACTGTTCCTGTATATAGATATTTAATAGAACAGGTACATGCAGGTACATTTAAGGCATTCTTGGGTCTTAATTAATTCATTGCTTAAATAAATTAGAAGCAAGCAGTTAGTCAGGGAGCATGGTGTTAACAAAGTATATTATGTAATAGTATTTGTAACACTTAATCCTCTGCAAAATGCTACCGGTATTTCTAAAACTAAAAGCTCGTAGTACGTCAAGGTATATTATGACTTGTCTTCTTGCAAATCTTATTCATATTTCTTTTTTAATATAGCAACAAGTTAGCCTTAAAATACGAACTTTCATCCTACATCTTTTACGGAAGCAAAAATAGATGAATTATTAGCAAAGAAAATCTTCAAAGAAGTATAGTACTGATATCCCTAGACAAAAATTTTTAGTCTCTCCCCAGTCTCCCACAGTCTTTCAGAGTCTTTCAGCGTCTCTGAGAGCGTCTCTCACAGTCTGTCAGTTATTGCCTAAGTACTTTTATGGATCTCTCACAGTCTCTGTATGAGAGAGTCGAACGATAAAATTGTTAATTCACAGATTCGAGTCTTTCACAGAGAAGCTGAATGAATGAAACTGAAAAATTGAGAGACTGCAGTCTCTCGTAGAAAGACTGGGACCTCTGAAATATGTTGAACTGAAATTTTAACCATGTCTATCGAGACACCACTTATTGAGAGATTCGAGTCTCTCGTTCAAAGACTAGATACGAAATGAGGATCTCTCTATGAGCGACTCGAGGATCTCGTTCATAGACGCTAAACAGTTTTTTTGACAGTCTCTCAGGGACACCAGAGAGACTCGATGAGAACTCGAGTCTCGCTTTCAGAGACTCTGAGAGACTCAACATCATGATCTCGGGATGTTTTAACTGATTAGCGTTGACTTTTGTTTTTACTTAGGTCCTCCTTAAATTACTCTGGAACATAAAACCCTAACACTGCTAATTATAACATGCCACTTGACAAAATGAGAATTTCGCACTAAATAATGGATGTTGCTACATAGATATTCAAATACTAAAGTAAATCAACGACCTGTTATGTAATGTTGATTTACATATGTAAGCTCTAAGGATGTTACGTTATGTACTCGATGCGAATACGCGCACTTGAAACAAATGTTACCGTGTTTCCCTTATATCTTCGTGCATGCACCTGTGAACTTTGTGGATTACAATACATGGGCACTAAAACTAGATAATATTCCATTAATGTAAATTAAACGCCCTGCAAATGGAAACTACGAAGCTAATGTTTAGAAAGACAAAAGACACGGTTTGGTTCATCTAAAATTACAAACTGATGTTCACTGGAATACACAACTAAATTTGTTCTTCTTGTCTCACACCTTTAATCATATAGATAACCGCGTATGGATGCATTCGTTTTCAATACACGTAACCGAGTGATATTCTACTTCCCTCATGCACACCCCAAATAGCTAACATTCAAGTTAACAGAAGTACTTCATGTAATAATGAACGAGATTATTTCCAAGTTCCTAATGTAACTACAGTTTTTGGCAGGGAAGGTATAAACAACGTATTACAGTAAAATATAATGTCAAAAGTAAATACATTGGGTAATAATCAATGAGTACAATAAATAAATTTCATGAAGATTTTATGGTAGACAGATTTCCATCCCCCGACTATGAAGAAGGTTTAAGTTTTCCGCTGTACCGATTGATTTCAAAGATATGGGACAATTCCCCTAAGAGGCAACATGTAGAGTTCGTAGAGGTGTTAAATGGGTTCCGATGTCTGTTGAAAACGGTACAAAATGCCATAAATGTCTTCCCGAATACCCTACTATCTATTGGGTTCGAGAATGTTTTAGAATTTTGTTCGAGAACGTTTCCGAATAACCAATTTTCCGGCTTGTTGTTGTTGCCAATAAAGGTAAATGGCGGAGTAAGATATAAAAGAAAATTGCTGGAACATGAAAACATCATCATCAGGTGAAAACTCTTCAATAAAGCCAAGAAACGAAACTGTTGTCGTGGATCTAGAGAACTAGAGAACTATAAAACAGTGTCCAAGCCTTCTAAAGTAAATTCCTCAGAAGAATTAAAGTAGTAACTAGAAAAAGCAAAATAAGAAATCAATAAATTAGATGGAAAATACATTATAACATCTGCTATGGAAAAAGGAAGAGGTAGAGAAGACTTCATCAGTCGTCAGTCCTGAGACTGGTTGGACATGTATCTCTACTCTTTCCTATTCTGAGCTAAACTTTGCCTCTACCCCTTCTAACTCCCGTTTCTGCCTCTAATATGTCTCTGATTAGACCTTCATACCTGAGAAGGTGTCCTACCAACCTATCTCGCCTATTTTTTATAGACTTCCATAGAGTCCTCTGTTCTCCTATTCTTTCTAATACCTCTTCATTTCTAAGCCACCTTATCCTCATTATGAAGACTTGGGATAATAAAATAGACGAAACAAACAAAACGTTAGAAAAAGCATTGGAACTATCCCTAGGTAGGAAAAACTGGAAAAAGTGTATCAAGACCTAGAGATAGAAACGAAAAGAGAAACAAAAATATAAAATTCTGCTCCATATTATGATATTAGACGGATGGTATGGTAAATACTATAAGTATATTGCTTCACTTCCTGCTTATATACCTACTGTGAATATTCACAAACTTTTCATTTAATTTAACATGCGTCAAAGTCTCTAACGTTTTATTATTAATTTATTGCACACGTATTTCAAATATTTGCAAAACGGTCCAGCCATGCAAAGCTGAAGATGAGAAGGGATGAAATGCGAGGAACGGCGTGGCAGAACGGTTGGCATTCAGGCCGGGAGTGCTTGACGCAAGAACAAAAACAGAGTAGAAACAAGAAGTCACGAAATGTTCATAGCAGGCCGGGTGTTGGAGCAATCTTACATTGGTGTGTCGGCACTTTATGAGAAATAACCTCATAACGTGGATTGCATCCGAGCCAGTGCAATAGCTAAGGATTTGTGCTGTACGTACGTGTCCTTTATCTTACTTTCGGAAGAAACTCGCCCGGCGCTGCGGTCGTCTACACGGAAGAATTTTATATCGAGGTACCTTTTTGTATGAGCAACAGCAAAATGTTTCCACACCTAGTACGTTTTTGCTACAGCACTTCCTCCGTCAGCTATAAATTAACTGCACCCGCAGAAAAATCCTCACAATTATGTAGCCATGTCAGGGATTACTGCGGAAAATATACTGGTATACGTTTTTTCATATTTCACCAGATTTCTCCTGTGAATGAGAGCAATCTACAATGTCTTAAGAACTTCTGTTAGTTTATATATTCTATACGTTATCACTACGACCCTGATGCTTGCAGAAATTAGAGTCCCTTGTCCCTTTCTAACGTAAACTGATAAATGAAAATTAAACTGCCAACAGGATTTTATTAAATTACGAAAGGTACATAGATAAAGACCGCAACGATCGAGGATGATTTCTGCAGATCCTTAAAAGATTGTTTAATTAATGCCCCTTTTAGCGAAAAATTTGTCACTAAATTTAATGGTCTTGAAAATAAATGTTTTGGCAACAATGAAAGTAAGCAACCGACAACGTCGCATCCTGCTTTAAACCAACTAGGTGTGAAAATTGGGGTAATGCGTATTAATGAGTCAAGTTTATTAATGATTTAGCTGGAAATCATTAATCTTTTTCCATTAAAAGGGCGATGAAGGTGAGTTTTTATTATGTCTAAAGCGTCGTTACTATGACGCTTTTCTTGATTAAATGCAGCTAAATATCCGAAAAATAAAAACTTAAAGGGAAGAGAATGTACAGCTAAACATTATTTATTATTCTTATCTTCAAATTACTCTAATCGCCTAATCAAAATAACAGGAGATGCTCGCGAACGGTTAATTTAGAAATTCGAAAAAGGCCGTTAAAGATGTATGTTTGGAGCACGGCGCTGTACGGGTGCGAAACATGGACGGTGGACGCAGTGGAAAAGAAAAGGTTAGAAGCGTACGAAATGTGGTGTTATAGGCGAATGATGAGGATATCGTGGATAGAGATAGATTAGTAGGACACCTTTTTAGTCAGAGGCATATTAGGAGTAGAAACGGGATGTTCTAGTTTTAGCTTAAGATAGGAAACAGTGGAGGTACGTGTCCAACCAGTCTTAGGACTGACAACCTTAAGGAAATGTACAAAAAGACCAAGAAGGATGAAAAACTAAAAAACCTATAGGATGTTAAAGAAGTGTCTTAGAAGTTACGTTAGTAAATTAGTATCTGATTTGGATGCTGATAAGGTCTGAGATAATGTTGGTTTCTAGTTATTTCGTTATTTAAAGTTATCAACAATCAAAATTTTAATTTAGGTTAAACGGAGGGGTACAGACAACTGAATAGTTACATTGCTTATTCATATTTCTGTTATCAATGTTTGTGTTTCATTTTTTAATTTTCACTTTATTGTTACGTGTCACATACATCCTTGTCACGATTAGTCGTCTTTCAACAGCAAAAACAGCGCACTACTTGGTTCTTCATTTCTAAAATTCAGCGTTGAACAGGACAAAGTGTTCAGTGGTTTGTGTTGTGAAAGACTGCAGCTTTTGACATACGAAACAGAAAGAATACGTAGTGGTATTCGCGTTTAGTGTGGAGAAATCGGGTCCGCTTTTGAGTAGAATTTGAAATATTTCGTTAGCAACTCCAGTGAGTGGTGTTTAGCGTTCCAGAAGAATTAACGTCGCTCCAGGTCTTTGAAAGCTTAATTAACGATATGTACCAAGTATGTGTATCTGGTTTACGTAAATGTGTGAATATACGTACATACGTACAAGAGTGACACACTCGTGAGAGAGCTACTGGATGACAAGAAACGATCTCTTCTAAATGCCGATTTAATTTCGTAGTCGCGGCTTTGACAAAGAATTCTAATTTAGTTGGAAACATTCGGTGCGTGGTGGGTCGAGTGGTGCAGACTACTGCGACAGCGAACGTTTTCAATTACGGTGGCTTTCCGGAACAACTTCCACTTACATCGACCGGTTTCGAGAGATTAAAGTCAAAGGAACGAATGCATTTATCAGCACTTAACGCTCATCCATTCGGGAAACTTTCATACATATTACCTACTAACATTAATTCTTCTTGCATGAATTTGGCACTAAAGTATTAACGAAGACAGTGACACAGGGTCGATTCCTATCGTAATGAATTTTCCAGTATCTATTTGATTTGTTATTTATTTTACAGTTATATATTTACATGATAACTCTAGTGAGGCACTTAAACTACTTCTTATTTATATCACACTGTATCTTAGTAATGCTTAGTTACTAGTCACTCGGTATTCGTCTGAAATTTCTACTGATCAGCTGTTCATAAACTACCTCCGGCGGTCATACAGAGGTCTATTTATATTTTTATCGACTTCTTTGGAACTGCCTTCATTCTTCTCGAGAATTCTAGAACTACCATTGTTAAGCAGGCAAATATGTGTCACTCAGGGTAGGGTATCATTTTTTACCTTTAGCGCTTTTAGTGTAAAGATTGCCGACCATCGGAAGGTTCCTGACTACAGACATACTCAAAAAACGTCGAGTATCAATCACGTAACTGAATAAAAAGTTACCGTTTAGAAATAGTTAGTTATAAATGTAAAATCGGCGATAAAAGATTATACAAATTTTTAAATAAACTTTTTATTTTACCATTATTTTTAATTACCATCTGGCATAAAATATTAGTAAACTTTATACTAAAAAGCTATAAGTGGAAAACGTAGCGCCAGATTTGTAGGGGTTGCACGAGCTCCCAAAAGCAGCATATTAGGTATGAGCTTGTCGGTAAAATCGATTATTAGAAATGGTCGACTATACCGTCTGGAAAGATATATTTCACTTCTTATCATGATACCCATTTTGGTTTCTATTTTATGATTGGCTGCCTCTCAAAAGAAATAAAAAATAGTATCATTTGAAACAAAGAAAGAACTGCAGTTCTGTTATTTGTGAGCTCTGATCAATGTTAGTATCAAGTACATTACGTCAAAATTGTAGATACTTAAGTAATAATTTTTTGGTTGATAACTTCATTGCAGCTGTTATTAATTTCATTTATCATTAATGTATTACATCCTGAAAATGATAAGACTCGATAAAAGTAATTATTTCGTTACTTTGACAGTATGTGAATTTTAAAATTAACACGACTGATATCAGGAGTACTTAAATGAATTCCAAAGCGACATTTCTGGCTCAACTTTACAGTTTCGGCGCAAGTAGATTTATTTGTTTAGCAAAATACAATACGAATCCTCTAAAACTCCTGGACGCTTAGAAATGAATAAAACAATTATAATCTGTCCCTTACGTCGTCAACCGTAACAACTGTAATGTAGCGGCCTGAAGACAGGACTGATATGTGCCCCGACACGCGCTTTTTTTATTGATAACAAAAATGAATGTTCAAATGATCCTTATCGTTAACTCAACCAACATTTTCAGCGATTCACTTTAAAATGACTAATTTTACCTTTGAAGCTTTTGATAAAATAATCTCGAAATGACGTTTTAACGAAGACTATTTAAAGTCAAAAAGTCCGCAATAACTTCATTGCAGTTGAGAGGCCCTACCTTCAACAAAATGAATCCAACGACTGTTACATACCTGCTATTCTCCCTCTTGGGTAAGAATGTACTAAATTTAGCTATTTTACTATGTAATATACGTACATTTATATATGCATGCAGAAGTATTCCATAAAATATGGATTTACTGATCTGAATTGGAACTATTAATCTTCACAATTTTTGAAGTGAATAGTGTTCACAATAAATTAACAGTTAGCAACCATACACTTTTATTCAATCAAAACTTCAAAGCTTTAACTTATTGGGGGATAATTTTTTTCAGGATATTCCAGTATCATTATTGCAGCATCAATTCCTTCTGATGTACAGGCAATTCCCTCTGATGTAGCATCGGTCCCTTTCGATGCAGTTTCTGCGAATGAAGTACCACCCCCTTCATTTAGTAGAGTTGTAGGTGGAGTACAGGTTGACATTAGAGATTATCCTTATCAGACTTCAGTGCAATACTCCTTGGTCCATCTTTGTGGTGGTTCAATTATAGCCGAATCGTTTATCCTTACAGCCGCACATTGTGTTTCACAGTAAGTTAACGCTTCCGTATCTTTTATCTATATACAGATAGATAATTGTAAAATGAGGTTTCCCTAGGATTAAGTAATAGATCTTAGGAATGATCAACTAACTAATTTTATTGACAGAAGCATTCACTGTATTAACTCGCCATCATTATCGAGAAAAATTAGACGAAAATTATTTCTTCAGAAACATGTGAGATTCTTCTGTAACAAAACTTCCCTTTTTAGAAAATTGGCTTCACAATTCTCCGTTCGTGCAGGATCGAATTATCGAAACTTCGGTGGGGTAACAAGGGCAGTTAGTGCCATCTACGTTCCTGCAAGGTATAATTCGAGTACCGCTGATTTGGATGTTGCGCTCATTTCTTTACAATCTCCTTTACAATATGGAATAGCAATTAATGCTGTTTCACTACCAGCATCAAACATTCTCATTCCTGCTGGTACCAATGCAATAACAACAGGATGGGGAGAGGGCATCTTCAATTCCCGACTTCGTGGTGTTAGCGTGCCAGTTGTTTCCTACTCTGCTTGCCGGAATACCTATAAACTAACCCCAAACATGATCTGCGCAGGTTTCGCTGGAGAAAATCGTAATGCTTGTCAGGTATATTTCATTGTTATCAAGCTCATTACCATTGTACACTCTCTACACTGATGACCGGCTACATTCACTCCACTCCACTTCCTGACCACTTGCAACCAATAATCTACTTGACGCCTTTCCCTGTCCCTAATTTGCTATGTCTTCCTACTGCTTCCAATATCTTAGTCCGGCCTGAATAAGTCCTACCCTAACAAAGGCATCCGCTTGACTCTTCCTCAAAATGATCCTCTGTCGGTCCCTTTTAAACTTTGGATTATGGTAGTTCTCAGCGTGTAGATTCAATACGTATAATAGCTATAATTGCACCTCGGAAGTCCCTACGGAAGAGTGCAACTTCGAGAGATCAAGTTTTTAATACTTACAGCCCCTTGACACATTTGATTTACACATGGAGAACTATCAGAATTCTTCCGTAAGTTCTTTCGAGTCAGGATATTATTACATATTAGAAATCTCATAATTTATTCACAATTCGTTCGTTTGTTTATTTCCCATAATTATTATATTTCAACGTACAGGGTGAATCGGGTGGACCATTGGTAGCAAACCGTTACGGTCAAATTGGCATTGTATCCTGGGGACGTGGATGCTCCTACCGTGTTTATTCTGACATTCCTGCTCTTCGAGGATGGATCAACTCAGTAACCGGATTATAAATATGTTACAAATTGGTGTAAAAACAAACAAAATATACGGCAAGCAACGATTTGGTTTAATTTATTACAACTCAGTAAAGTCCATGCAGCTGGCCGTTACAGTACTGTCCATTTTTTTTATATTTTATGGTTGGACACGCACCTCCACTCTTTCCTATCCGGACCTAATCTTCGCATTTCGCTGAAACTAGAACATCCCACATCCTTACCGTTTAAAAACATATATTTCACTTCTTTTAATGATTGGCCACCCCTCTAAAGAAATGAAAATAGTATCATCTGAGACAAAAATATTATTTGGAAAGAACTGCAGTTCTGCTATATGTGATCTCCGATAATCTGATCAATTTTAGTATCAACTACATCACACATACAATACAAGTTGTGAGAATACAAGTTGTGAAGATCCAGGACTCTAAGCTGCTAGTTTGTAAAAACTGAGGTACAAGAAAGATCTCACTTTGTAGTAGCTCGAATATGCCGAATATTCAATATGATTTCTATTATAAATACATTAAAGAAGCGGCCTGAGTACAGGCCCGATATATGCCCAGACATGCGCGTTTTTTTATTGATAACACAAATCAATCTTCAAATAATCCTTATCGTTAGCTCAATCAACATTTTCAACGACACACTTTAAAACTATTAATTCGAAACTTTTGATAAAAATAATCTCGAAAGAACGTTTTAACGAAGGCTATTGAAACTCAAAAAATTTCATTGCAGTTGAGAGGCCGCACCTTTAAGAAAATGAATACAGCGATTGTTATATACTTGTTATTGTCCCTCTTGGGTAAGGATATAGTTGATTAAGTTATTTTACTATATAATTTACATTTATAAACACTGAAAAAAGATGTACCTATACCTGGTATAAAAAAAATGGGACATTGGGCTCTATATAGCGCCACTTGTGCAACTGCATTGTAGGAAACTATAGCATGCTCCGTCTGAATTCATGATCGATAGTATTATTACGATGATGATGATGATGAGTATTATTATTGTACTATAGAAGCTGCTAACTTTTATGGTGTCAACTGCTTTTAGTTATAATACAATACATGCTGCTCAACAGATACTTTTGGATAGGTTACTGCCTTTCAAACCGTTTACTATAGAGATTGGCAGCTATGCTATAAAATTGTAAAAGATGCTATTGTTAGGATGAGCCTAAAACTATATTCTGTATAGGAGAATGACCTAATAATCCAGCTGAGTACACCCCATTCATAATAAGTACCGCTTTTCTATTGAATTTCCTAGTATAAAATGTAACATCAGTTGCTAAAACTAGTAACTCTTATGTTACATAGCAAAAGCACCCATGCATTTTTTTCTCACTCTATGTATGAAGAAGTATTAGAAAAAATATGGAAGTCAATAAGAAATAGGCGAGATAGGTTAATAGGATACCCTCTTAGGCATGAAGGTGTAGTCAGAAACATATTAGAGGCAGAAACGGAAGTTAGGAGGGGTAGAGGTAGACCGAGATTAGATTACAGTTCGCAAATAGTTAAGGATGTGGGATGTGCTAGTTTTAGGGAAATGCAAAGATTAGCTCAAGATAAGAAAGAGTGGAGATACGTGTCCAACCAGTCGTAGGACTGACGACCATATATTGATGATGATGCATGCATAAGTATTACACAAAATATGAATTTAGTGATTTGGATTGGAGCTACTAATCTTCAATCTTGAAATTTTAGGTCAAGTTAATTGGTTTTATAGTGTTCATAATAAATTGACAGTCAGCAATTTATACACCTCTGTTCAATCAAAAGTTCAAAGCTTTAATTTATTGTGGGATTTTTTTTCAGGATATTCCAAGATCATTATTGCAGCATCAATTTCTTCTGATGTACAGGCAATTCCCTCTGATATAGCATCGCTCCCTTTCGATGCAGTTTCTGCGGATGAAGAACCAACCCCTTCATTTAGTAGAGTTGTAGGAGGAGTACACGTTGATATTAGAGATTATCCTTATCAGACTTCAGTGCAATACTCCTCGATCCATATTTGTAGTGGTTCAATTATAGCCGAATCTATTATTCTTACAGCCGCCCATTGTGTTTCACAGTAAGTTAACACTTCCATATTTTTTATATGTATATAGGTAGATAGATAATTGTAAAATGGGGTTTTCCTAGGATTAAGTAAAAAACCTTAGCAATGATGTTAAACTAACAGTACTTAACTCTGCAAGCCCTTAAACTTGAACCTATTTTGTGTAAGTATCTCTCTCTAGACTAAATTTTTAAAGCGGTTTGTTATTAACGAAGAATTAACGAAAATTATTAGATAAAGAAAGTTTAAACTATTAAGGAATATTAGACTGCAGAAACATGTGAAATGCTTTTGTAACAAAAAATCTTTTTTTTAGAAAATCGGTTTCACAATTCTCCATTCGCGCAGGATCGAATTTTCGAAACGTAGGTGGCGTTACAAGGGCAGCTACTGCCATCTACGTTCCTGCAACGTATAATTCGAGTACCGCTGATATGGATATTGCACTCATCTATTTACAATCTGCTTTAACGTATGGAGAAACAATTAATGCTGTTTCATTGGCAGCATACAACATTATTATTCCTGCTGGTTACAATGCAACAACAACTGGATGGGGAGATGGCAATTTCAGTTCCCGTCTTCGAGGTTTTACCGTGCCATTTGTTCCCCACTCTATCTGCCGAAACAGCTATAACCTAACCCCAAACATGCTCTGTGCAGGGTTTGCTCAAGAAAATCGTAACGCTTGTCAGGTATATTTCATTGGACTCATTATCATGTACACTCTCCACACTTACAATCACTCCACTGAGTCATTCTTCGCATTTGTCGATAAGGCCAGAATTTCTACCCTCCCTGTCCTTAATTTACTGTGTCTTCCTGCCGCTTCCAGAACCATCTCATTTTTTATTTGGGTCTAATCAGGAGTCTGAAGTTTGTCCAGATAGCGCTACCCTGTACAGGTTATATAACTTCCTGCCTAGTAATCCCGGATCCTGCCTAGATAGGTCCTACCTTAACAAAGGATATCGTTAGATCCTTCCATAAAATTGTTCTCTGTCTCTTTGAAAATTTGGATTCTGGTAATTCTCGACGTGCACATCTAGTTTCAATGGACACTAAGTCGTAAAAATTCATCTTTTTGAGATATGTTCCTATTTGTATTGCATATCATGGATACGTCATGGTTTCGTACCACTGATGGTAATTTATTCTGTAATACTATTGTAGTACACCTCAATGTCACAGTGTATTTACAAGGATACTTGGTGTACTCAGAGGTGTAATTGGACACTTACACAGAATATACAACTTATATATGAACCTACTAACGTTTTCTTACAATTATTACACCTCTGAGTACACCAAGTTTCCCCATAAGTACACTATGACGAGCAGCTACACTACACCTTTGCAGAGTTCATCCTCATCCGTGGTCCAAAACCATGAAACGTCTATTTTATGCAAGACATATACATATATGTACCATACACTTGAAAGTATTCAATGTGTATTGTACCTTGGAAGTCCTTATGGGGGAGTACAACTTCGAGGAATCATGTCTTAAAATGATAAGCCATTAAAACTTAGAGCCTATTGTGACATTTTATAAACACATAGAAAACTATCAGAACTTAAAGTTTTGAATGTTTGACGAGGGGCCATTTTCCGCAAGAACCTAACGGGGCCCTTTCAAGAAATATCTCATAATTCATTGATAATTGGTTTATTTTCCATAATTATTATACTTCAACGCACAGGGTGAATCGGGTGGACCATTGGTTTTAAGCCGTTACGGTCAAATTGGAATTGTTTCCTGGGGACGTGGATGCTCCTACCGTGTCTATTCCAGCATTCCTGCTCTTCAAGAATGGATCTACTCAGTGAGCGGATTATAGATATATATGCTATAAATTAGTGTAAAAACAAATAAAATATATGGCAAACAACGATCTGGCTTAATTTACAATTATAACAATGATTACAATACCAATCAGTTTTATTAACAAAATAAGGTATATGTTGAAATGGTACGTCTTAGTCCATACGCGGAGCAAAATGTTCTTTTTTACCAAAAAAAAGAAATTAATGTTACATGTTTCTATATCTTTTGATACGAGAAAAATTCTCCTGATTAAATGGTATAACTCGAAGACGTCGACGTTACAACTCAAAGAAAATGTGGTTCCCATTTTATTGCTTATTATTCTTTTTTGTCGCCGTATTGGTTTGCTAGCTATGTCCATATGCCTCTGTACCCGGGCAAACAAACACGGCGAGCCTCATATGAAACTTTAATAATAATTTTCTAGTTCACCAGAGTGGAATCCCGGATACGACGCGACCGGGGCGAACGGTCCGTTCTCCTACACGCAAGCAGCAAGCAAATTTTCTGCAACTATTGGGTAGCGATTTCGCACACTCCGCAAACCGTTGCCATATATTAATTAATGTAATGAAGCTGGCAATTAATCATAGTCTTCGCTAAGTTAGCCAGTTGAATCGAGATTGTTTCAGAATCTCGGCTTGAAATTATTTTGGTAATGGTGTATTTATTTCGAAATTTACAGGTATATAAACCAACAATATTGCAAGATATCCATTATTAAATAAAGCAGTATCTAATTTGTTTTTCTGATTATCAAGGATTTTCATCAAGTAAGGATAAAGTCAATCAATAAATAGAGTGTGTTTTTTATTTGTCTTGTGTTTACAAGAAGTAACTTTATTTAGAAATTCGAAAAATATTGTTAAAGGTATGTCTAGAACGCTGAGTTGTACGGGTGCCAAACATGGACGGTAGGCGTTGCGGAAAAGAAACGGTTGGAAGCGTTCGAAAAGTGGTGTTACCGCAAACGATGAGGATACCGAGGATAGAAAAGGTTAGAAATGAAGGGGTATATAGGCGAACAGAGAATTCTATGGAAGTTAATAAGAAATACGCGAGATAGGCTGGTAGGACACCTTCTCGGGCATGAATTTTAGTCAGAGACATATTAGAAGCAGGAGTTAAGAAGAGTAGAGATAGACCTAGTTTAGATTACTGTTCGCAAATATATAGTTAAGGATTTAGGATGTTCTAGTTTTAGCTCAGGATAGGAAGTAGTGGAGTAACGTGTCTAACTAGTCTTAAAAGTGACGACCTCATGATGATAATGACTTTTAATCACAAATCACATTGCTTCAAGTTAATATTTCCTACCGTTCATACAACAATTTAATTGAGATGCAGAACAAATGGATATAATTTAATGGTAATTTTCTTTCAAAATACGTTAAAAGTAACTACCATCTACAGGAATGGTTGTCCGTCATATCTACATGAAATCCATTTACTTAAAGCCCTTTTAAATATCACTTGCGGTTCTAGAAGAATCTCAACAAAATGTAGGTATACAGCAAAATAAATATTATGAATAATTAAATTGCGTGTCTAAAATCCGTATAGTATAGAGGGCGAGGAAGGGGGTTACAAACTGACCAAAATAGAATCCGATTTTCTCTTGAAATCTATCACAATAACATCCCTATAACTGATTTGTTGACAAGCCAAAATATCCAAATCTGAACGAAACCCGAATGATCAAATTGGTTGATTAAGGAACTTTCTGTGTAACGTTGAAACTCATTACATTACCGTAGAAAAGGATAACGTAGGTAAATTAATTAATCATTTTGGGGTTTCAATGTTAAAGGCACATATTAGTTTTACACCGACATCCGTTTCAAATTTCTTCTAATTTTAACAGCTCCCACATTAACAATTCAAAAATTTCCTACCGACCGATGAGGTCGGTTACCTACAATGCCAAAATAAACTACATTTCAGATAGAACAAAAAGCTCTTTCGAAGGTCGGCCGAAAAAGAAACAATGTGAAAAGCAGGTGTGCTCGCCCCGGAATGCCCTTTATACCCAACAAATAAATATTCCATCAAAGCAGCCTTTGAAATTCGTTCCTTTATAACAAGGTAACAATAATTGTGTCAGATCTTTTGGTAATCTAATAATTTGAATGCTAATAATGAGCCACATAACTCTATATATGTTATATTCCAAAATTGGAACAAAGACTTTTTAAAAAAGTTTATTAATACAAAGTACAAACTATACTAGGTCTAGTCTTAAGCTAGAATAACTACTCTATTTTATGAACGGCTTTTATAAACTATATCCTGTAAATGCAATGTCAGCAAAAGATGTCTTTATGAATCACACTATATCTTGCCTTAACACCTCCCCCATTAAGAGAAAAATTTATTATTTATTTTTTTTGAAAATAAATTTTTCCATCACTTTATATTTGGAATGGCCGGTGACACAAATTTTCGTAATAATTTTGGTTTTATTTTTTCGTTGGCTGTTGTTAAACTTTCCATGGAGATCGTTTCCAATTTAGGAGTATCTTTCTTCTCAAAAGTCGGTAAAGTTCGTTCTTCTTTTCTCGATTGACGGTTTATTATGGACCATACGAATTTAAAGGATTTTGGATAGCAATAGCGAATAAGGCAAATAGTTACTGTAATCCCAAGTAAAGTTGTTGGCAGTAAGAAATACCATTGGGAATGGATATTGGTGAAGACTCTAGCTGATTCATCCTTAATTTTTTGTTGGAGATTAGATAGTTTTGTTTGTAGAAGCGGAAGGTTCTCTCTTTTCAGATAGTTGAGATCGATGGGATCATCTTCAAGCTGGTTTAGAGTTCGCATTACTTGTTTACAGCAATTTTGAGGTATTTCCGGAGTAACTACCGGAACATTAACAATTTTATTTTGCTTGTTGTTCGTCGTTATTCTGAGTCCGTTATCGAAATAACACATACATTCTTCGCTAATTTTAAGCAAGGACGTCTGTTGAATGGTCGATCTCTTGATTGGTTGCCCTTTACATTTGTAAGTTATTTTTAATGGGTGTTTAGATGCTACCAGCCATGTGAAAGGATTGACTTGTTGAATGGATTCTTCTGTAGCTTTAAAAGTATAAATTTTACATTCTTGTGGAAATGATTTCTTCAGAAGTAGATTAGGTAGACAACGCACAGAGTTTCTCGCATCTTGAGGTTCCACGTTTTGAAGTAACGTGAGGTTTTCTTGACGAAGACTTTTTTCCAAACTTGGGATTTCTAGGTACCATTGATGGTCGTCAGAAATTGCCACGTAAGGATTGTCGGGTATAAGGGTGTGATAAAATGTATCGTTTGATTTTACGGGGTAGGAATATGCTTCGAATAGTTTCATTTTAATGTTCTTTACAAGTGGTATAATTAATTTGATTAAAATTCCATTTCTATAAAGGTAAATATTTGGATTTATAATTTGATAATATTTGTAAATATTTGTATTGTCAAAAGGAAACGGTAGTGCAGCACCTTCATTTGGACGAATTTGATGCAATTGTTCTTTTAATTGTTCGTGGTTTAGGACACTAGGATGCAAAATGTTAATTCTAGCAAAAGTAAGTGTTTCTATAATATTACTTACGTCTTTGTTGATTACAGATGCTACGTCATTAATAAGTGTTAATGTATTTAAAAATTGTAAAGTAATTTGGTTTTCATTTATTCTAATTGCATTTCCATTTAACGTTTCTTTAATTTTGAATATAGTTTTCTGGATAATTTTTTCATTTGAATTAACTTTAAATAAAGTGGCATTAAAATCTGCTATTACCATCTGAGTTAGATGAACTTGTTCATCCTGAAGTTTTAATATCCTTTTATTTGATGTTTGCAATTCGTTTATTAATTTATCATATTTAGCTTCATTATCAGCATCTAGCGTTCCAAACAAAGTGTGTAAGCCCGTTCCGATTATATTAAACCAGCCTCTACGTTTTCTTTTTGGATTTGGTACAATAAATTTTATTTCATTTAAATTGGTTTCTAAATTATTAAGGGTATTTTTTAAAACTGTAGCGTGTATTTTTAGGTTAACATTATTAATTTTGTTGCCTATTTCGTCTAATTCTTTTCGATAAGATTTAAGTATTTCAAAGTTTTGAAATAAAGGTGTCAAATTTTTGTAAATTAATATATCATATGAAGAATCTGAGAGAAGGAGGGACCCTTTGTCTTCGAAATAAATACCGGTGTTTGGTAGTTTTACTGTGAAGAGCTCGCAGCAGCATCTGTAAAAGATACAGATTTGTATGGTTTAATTTGTTCTACGCTGACTAATGTGAAATTGTCCTTATTATTTTTCTTATTAATTTTTACTACATTTTGTGAAATGATTTCCGTTATTATAAATGGACCTAACCATTTAGATTGACCTTGTTTGTTAATCAGTTGGTTTTTCAAAAAGACTTTATCGTTTACATGGTAATCTGGTAGTGGCTTTTTTATTTTGTTGTCATATTTTTGTTTGACTTTAATTTTAGTTTCAATTTGGTTATTAGATGCCAATTTCCTAAGCTCTTTTTGTTTTGACTGAGTTTCTGTAACATATTGTTCAATTGTCGTTTCGTTAACCATATCGTCTTTGGGACTATTGAGGTTTCTATGTTTAAATCCGTACAATATTTCAAAAGGGGTCAATTTCGTCGCATAATGGGTTGACGTATTATACGCAAATGTTGCTGAATCTAATAATGCTTTAGGGCCTAATTTATTTTTTTCTTTTGTCGAATAAGTCGAAATTGTATCTTTAAGTGTACTGATTACTCTCTCTACCATACCGTTAGTTTTGGGATGGTAACCTATCGATTTTGTATGTTGAATTCCTAACTCAAATGTTAATTTTTCTAATAATTTATTAACAAATTCTCCGCCATGATCAGTATGTACTCGTTTAGGTAGGCCAAAAGTTGCGATGAAATTTAATAATTTACTTTTAATCGTTTCTGCAGTTTTGTCTTTGATTATATAAGTTTTGAGGAATTTAGTTAATCGATCTTGTATTACTAAAACATATTCTTTTTTTGAAGGTGAGAAATAAATTTCGGCAGTATCTAAATCGATTCTTTCAAAAGGATATATCGGGGTTTCGGTAATTGTTAAAGGGGCTTCGAAACTACGTCTAATTGTTTTATTACTTTGACATTCCAAACAAGAGTTTATATAATTAGTTACATCATCTTTAATTTTGTGCCAGGTAAAGTATTCTTGTATTTTGTTTAGAGTTTCAGTTATTCCCTTGTGTCCAAAAGCAGGTGGATCGTGATGCATTTTGATAATATCTCGTTTTTTTGAAGGATCACCGGAATATTTGTATGTTGTAGAGATTTGAATTTCTAAATTAGGGTCAGTATTTAATTTGTCGCGCAAATAATTTATCATGCGTTCTAATTCTTTACTTGAATCCTTTTCAACAATGAATCTGATCAAATCTTCTTTCTGTATTAATGTAAGGATTACAAATAAACTTTCAAATAAATCTCTTTGATTAGTGGAGTTGTCGACTATATAAGTTAGATTTGAATTAGATATGGAGGGTTTTAACTCTAGTTTGTCTGATACTATTGAATTTTCTGTGTCGCGTAAAATGTAATGGCAATATTTTAAATTATCCATCATGATCAAGGCTTCGTAATTATGATTTCTGTCTTGGAATTGTCCTAATATCGTTTTCTCGGTTGGATAGTCTCTCTCATCACTAACGTACGAGTCGAAATCTATACCTTCTGGTAAATTTTGAATTGAATGACGGGCCATATTAATTTTAATTCGTGATAAGGCGTCAGCGTTCGAATTACATTTTCCCGGTTTATAAACAATTTCGTAGTCGTACTCTTCAAGTTTCAACCTCCAGCGTACTAATCGCGAGCCTGGGTCTTTCACTGAAAATAGCCAAGTTAAGGGGCGATGGTCACAGATGATCGTGAATTTTTTTCCGTATAGGTAAGGCCTGAAGTGTTTAACAGCCCAAACGATGGCCAATAGTTCTCGTTCTATCGTGGAATAGCGGGTTTCCGCGGGGTTTAGGGTTCGACTTGCGTATGCTATCGGTAAACTATTGTTAACAGGACCTTGACTGAGTACAGCACCAATTGCATAGGCGCTAGCATCGGTTGTTAGAATAAAATTTTCATTAAAATTGGGATATTGTAGTATTGGTGCCGAAATTAACTTTTCTTTCAATGTCTTGAAAGACACCAATTGTTCATTTTTGAATTCGAATGGGATATCTTTTTTCAATAATGCAGTTAAGGGTTTAGCTAATTTTGCGTAATTTGGAATGAACTTGCGATAATAGCCAGTTAAACCTAAAAAGGATTTGATTTCTTTGGGATTTCTTGGAACAGGGAAATCTTTGACAGCATTAATTTTGTTTGGGTTTGGTTTTATACCTTCTGTAGTGATAATATGGCCTAAAAATTCTGTCTCTTTCCGAAGAAATTCAGATTTTTCTGGTTGAATTTTGAGATTATGTTTCCGAATCCTTTTAAAAACGTTTCTTAATTTATTACAATGATCCTCAAGCGAGTTTCCAAATACTACAATATCGTCAAGATAAACAAGGCATTGTGTAGGGGTTAAACCAGTCAAAATCGTGTTCATTGCTCTTTGAAAAGTTGCCGGTGCGTTAATTAGACCAAATGGAACCCGAAGCCATTCATAATGACCGTTCGGTGTAGAAAAGGCAGTTTTTGCAATGGAGTTTTGATGAACCTCTAGTTGATGAAATCCACTGGTTAGATCCAGGGTGGTGAAATATTTAGCATGTCCGAGATTGTCTAAAATTTCTTCGATATTGGGTAAAGGGTATTTGTCCGGAACTGTAATTTTGTTTAAGTTTCTGTAATCTATAACCATTCTCCATTTTCTTTTACCTGAACTATCAATCTTTTTGGGAACGATCCAAATAGGGGAAGAATATGGAGAGTGACTAGGTCTTATTATCTTTTGTTCTAATAATTTTGAAATTTGTTTGTCTACTTCTTCCTTGTGACAGTTTGGAAAGCGATATGTTTTTGTATTAATGGGGTTTTCATGTGTAGTTTTAATTTCGTGTTTAACTAATGACGTGAAAGTTAGGTAATCTCCTTCTAGATAAAATATATCTGAGAAATCGTAACAAAGTTTGAGGACTTCATTCCGTTCTTCATCATTTAGGTGTTCAAAACGAAGATTTTGTTTAAGTAATTTGAACCTATCGTTAGTTTTATAATTGTGTACCTGAAATGTGTGTTTTGGTATTTTTTCTAAACAAACTTTATTAATTGAAAAATTTAATTCTTTATCGGTTAAATTAACGGCGGTTGTAAAAATATTACTGTTTTCATCTACCTTTACTAAACATTCTGGAATTAATAATTTATTTTCTGTATTTAATTTAGGTAAAATTCCTTCGGTGCCCGGTGCTAAATTAGTTTTTATTCGTATTACTTGTTCTGATCGAGGTTGCAAGTTCACACGGTTAACGATCTTTTGTTCCTGTTTCAGCAAAATCGGTATCTTACTGTTGTCTGCAAATCTAATGTAGTTACTTTGTAAATCTAAGTTGCAATTTAGTGATTTCAGAAATTCAATGCCTAGGATGCCATCCAGAGATATATCTAATGGTGAAACATGAAATTTTATATCTTTTCCTTTGAATGTTGTGGTGATTGAACCTACTGTTTTAAATGAGTCAGCGTTAAGTCCTGAGATTGTTATTCTATCGTTTGTGTTTATGAACTTCTTGAACTCAGATTTGTACTTTATAAGGTTAACGGAGGCGCCGGTGTCAATTAACAGCGTAACTGGAATATTTTTTACTTTTGATGAAATGTATGGTAATATTTCGGTAATAATTTTAGTGGTATTGATTTTAAAGGTACAAAGGTTTTCAAAATTTGAGGGATTTTGATTTAATTGAACGAACAACCCTCTTCTGTTTCGTTCGTTTTCGCGTTTAAATGATTTTCTTCAATTTCCTCATTGTCGGAATCATCAATTTCACTTTGATCGTTTGCAATTTCGCATGTTTTGATCTTGGATGATTCTGAAGGGAAACCTTTAAAGGGTGAGCCCGAAAAACTGGGCCTAGAATGCTTATCACTATAACGTGAAAATTTCGAGGTACTGGGTTGCTGAGAATCAAAATTAGGATTTATTCGAGAATCATTAGTTGGTTCTCTTTTTATAAAAGGTTTTTTAATAGCAATTTTATTAGCTGTGTTAATGCTTTTTTGGGTTTTAAATTGAGTATATTTTTCTTGGTCATCTCTTTCTTTTAGTCTTTTGTAGGCTACGAGTGCATGAGAAAAAGCTACTTCGAGTGTTTCAGCTTTAGTATGAGCTATTGAAATTTCGACATCTTTAGGGATATTGTTTAAGAAAGTGGTAGTAGCGATTTTATCAATAAAATCGGAAAGAACTGTAATAGGATCTGAATCATCAGAAATGTTTTCGGTAGCGGATGCTGTAAGATCGTCTCGTATTTTGGCGATCTTATTATACGTATCTTTGATTGAAATTTTATTAGAATTTCGAAACATTATTAAATCGGATATTAAACCTTCGGAAGAACGTTCTAATCCAAAATTTGTTATCAATGCTTTTTTGATATTTTCCCACTTATCATAGTGTCTTGCTAAAATTATGCGTCCTGCGCGCCCTGACAAACGATTAAGAACAATTCTCAATAGGTATTGCACATCAGAAATTTTCGCATTTTCAAAAACGAAGTCTATCGTTTCTACGTATTGGTGTAACGGTACGTTATCACCATCGAAATGAGGTATTAATTCTAAAAGTTCTCTTCTAGAATAATTTGCATTTTCCTCTAATTCAAATGAGGTTTCCGAAATATTAGGATTCGACATTTTATAAATGTTTATAGAGAATGATACTTAAAAAAGGAAACTACTTTTTAGAGAAAAATTGGTACAAAAGGGGTAAAAGGAAGTGGCAAATAACTTAGACCACCTACCTTGAATATGCTGCTACGGCGAAGATCACCAGGTAGCCAAATCTCATTTGTCCTCTGCGGAAGAAAGTGTAGGCGAGACCAATCGTCTTCTTTTTCGAAACGTCCGGGTGTCCGTAAGAGGCGAAAGGCTTCTTGGGAAACACACTTAAAAATTCGTCAGTCCACAAAAAGTCACGAAACACAGAATGTTATTTAAACTGTCCGTATTCGACTGTCCACAATTGGGCCACGAAACACGGGATGTATTTAAATTGTCTGTTTTCGCACTTTTTCTTTCAACTTACGAATTAAACGGACCCGAATATCCTACTGACTGCGCCAAATGTTATATTCCAAAATTGGAACAAAGACTTTTTAAAAAAGTTTATTAATACAAAGTACAAACTATACTAGGTCTAGTCTTAAGCTAGAATAACTACTCTATTTTATGAACGGCTTTTATAAACTATATCCTGTAAATGCAATGTCAGCAAAAGATGTCTTTATGAATCACACTATATCTTGCCTTAACATATACAGCTGCCCATTGTATCAAATGGTGAGTTATGTGTTGCCAGCTTTTACTGATACTTTGATGTAATTGGTAATATAATAAAGAAAAAAATTAAGTTAAATTAAGAAGAAGACGCTAATGTACTGAAATAACGATGACGATTGGACCAAATTAAATTTTAAACAGTATTACCTACTTGTTCAACAACCAGACTAATTGACGTTATATTAAAATTTAAGGAACGGTTTAATCTTTTATATATATAATCAACATAAACCAAAATAACTCCACGTGTTTAAATTGATTATTATCAACTCAGTGACGGTATACCGCCATCTAGAGGTCTGGTCGTAGCATTTCGTTGGGTTTGGCTAGACCCTACGTTTTAGTTGGTTGCAGTTAGTAATAAATATTTACAGATGGCGATATACTACCTATTACACGATTCAAAACAGTTGTTTTATAATAAAGTTCAAAGCAATTAAGGGTAGGAAGGCTTTTATTTAAGTGAAGAAGAGGAATTTAAGGTATGATGTTCTGATTGGTTTTTTTTTGGGTTTCCCCAATCCTTGCAATAAATGTTTTATTATATTGGTTCCCCACAAAAAAAATATATAAATAAAGGTATTATCTGCATCTCTGTATTTTTAATTTTGACATTCTGTTATGATTTGCTACCTAACAAAACAAATGAAAATACTAGCACTTGAAACAAAAATATTTAAAAAAAAAACTGTAGTTCTGCTATCTGTGATCTCTGATCAATGTTAGTATCGAATTCATCACGCCAAAATTAGATGACAATAGGTACTTAAGACCACCTATCAGTCGTTTCCAGACAAAGGACTGATACTTTTTCGGTTGATAAATCTGTGAGAAAAAATTAATTGATTGCGACTGTTACTAATTGCATTTATCATTGATGTGGTACATCCTGGAAATGATAGCAATCAATAAAAGTAATTATTTCATTACTTTAACATTATGTGAATTTTAAATTTAACACAGCCGATAGAAATAAATGAATTAATAAATGAAAGTTCCAATGGCTAGAAAAACTATGCACAAAAATCTGACTGCAAGGTATCATTTATGACAAGTATAAAACCATCAGTAATAGAAGAAAGTTTAAATTTCAAAGCAGAGTCTTTTAGCGTCTCTCACAGTCTTTCAGAGTCTCTCAGTTATTGCCTAGGTGTTTTTATGGATCTCACAGTCTCTGTTTAAGAGACTTGAACGATAAAATTGTTAACTCAGAGATTCGAGTTTCTCACAGAGAGACTGAATGAATAGAACTGAAAAATTCAGAGATTCGCGTCTCTCGTAGAAAGACTGGGATCTCTGAAATATGTTAAACATTTTAACCATGTCTATTGAGACACCACTTACTGAGAGATTCGAGTCTCTCGTTCAGAGACTGGATACGAAATGAATATCTCTCAATGAGCAACTCGAGTTTTTCGTTCAGAGACGCTAAACAGTTTTTTTGACAGTTTCTCGACAGTCTCTCTCAGCGACACCAGAGAGACTCGATAAGAGACGGAGACTCGAGTCTCTCTTTCAGTGACTTTGAGAGACTGAACATTTTTATCTCGGGAAGCTGCTAGTTTATGAAAACTAAAGTATAGTTGGGACTAACTTATTAACCAGACTAAGGGGGTTTCTGCCAGAACGCCTACTTTTACTTACAACAGACGTTATAAAGAATATTATCAATATAGAAAAGAGATGTCAGGTAGGAATTGTAGCGGACACTAATAAAGAAAAAGGAATAACGTTATATCAGCTGATGTGAAATACAAGTAGTATTTGAGCATTGTGATAGCTTCGGACTTTAAAGAAAGTTCAACATTCTCAGGAATATACATGCAGTTATGTTTAATGGGTTTGACAATGGAAAAACTTGACCTTTTTGAAATTACTTGTGAGCTACAAAAGATAATAAATGCAAATTTTGAATAATTTTCAAAATTGGAATTAAATGTTGATGCCTAATTTTATTTGGGAGTTTTCCATACATTTTCGAGTTGTAACCGTTTTAGCGTGTAGTATTTAAGTATTACCTTACTAGACCTTTTTTCTCTCATTCTTCTGATAAGATAATCCTGAAATGTTTAAAAAGAACCGCCAATTTTCTAAGAAAAGTACACAATAGCTGTTTATAAATAAATTAAACTTGAGAAAACAACTTAGATAATCCAATTCAAGTCAGTTTTTTTGCGGCATTGACTCCGGGATACCAGTAAGGACCTCAAATTTAGGTTTGGGTCAATGCAGCTAGCCATAGTCTTCCAAAATGGCAGGTCCTAGTTGCCACACTTGCCCCTGTCAGTCTTATATATTTTGTATTTTTATATTCCGTATCTAATTTACCAAACATGCATATGCTTTTCTGTTTTCCGAATCTGTTTGTATTTTCGTGTATACTTCCTTATCTAATTCTACCAAGTATATTTCTGTAATCTTCGCTTTCTTTTACTTATTTTCTACCCTTTAACACTTATTAATGATCTCTATTTTCATTTCCAATAACATATATCCAAACTGTTTCTTTTATCTAATCCTTCTCAATAGTGCTCTTTTCGTAGTTTTCAGATTTCACTTTTCTTTTGTACATGTTTAACTTATAGCTCTGTTTTCAAACTCGTCTATTCTTTTTAAATTCTTTACAAATTCTATTCAAACCTAAATTATTGTGTACTCTCTATCAGTTATTCAAAACTTCACGCTTCTACCTAATTATAGAATCACGGTTATCTCCTTCATCCACTTTCCTGGTATTTCATCAAATAACACCAAACTAGAATCCTCCCTGAAAATTCACCTACTCACTTTCTTACAACCATTTACAAATCCTTAAGAATAAAATTAAGTGGACAGCCCAGAACTTTAACTATCATCTTTTGCGCTATTGTCTTCTCTATTATGATACATCCTTTTTTATATAACTTTGTTTAATTTTGTTGTTCGTCGTGAATAAAGATTGTACATTACATTACACGCATTTGATTCTTTTTTTTATTATTTATTAGGGTTTTAAGTATATTGAGGAGAAATAAATATAATAGCATAATCTCTTAAAACACAAGAACGTTCACGCTTCTATAAAACAATTTAATTTAAAACACGCGCGTTTTTTACTGATAACAAAAATTAATGTTGAAGTGATTCCTTTATCGTTCATTAGCAATATACTTTACAATTAATTATATTACTTTTGAAATTTTTGATAAAAGTAATCTCGAAATAACGCTACCAACCAAACCTATTTAAAGTCAAAAAATTCAAAACGAATTCATTGTAGTCGAGAGACCCCACCCTCAAGAAAATGAATCCAACGATTGCTGTGTACTCGCTTTTTTCCCTCTTGGGTAAGGATGTAGTTGATTTAGTTATTTTACTATATAATATACTATAAAATATGGATTTAGTGAACTGAATTTGAATTACTAATCATCACAATTTCCGAATTTTTGAGCCAAATTAATGGGTTTCATACTGTTCATAATAAATTAATAGTTTGTAACCATAAACTTTTGTGTAATAAGAAGTTGAAATTTTTCCAGGATATTTCAATATCATCATTGCAGCATCAATTCCTGCTGATGTAGAATCAACCCCTTCATATGACAGAGTTATAGGAGGATCACATGTTCTTCTTAAAGATCACCCCTATCAGGTTTCAGTGCATTATTCCTCGTCCCCTATCTGTGCAGGTTCAATTATATCCAAATCATTTATTCTTACAGCTGCATATTGTGTTTTGCAGTAAGTTAACACTCCCATCTCTTTATATGTATACAGGGTGTTCCACCTAAGGCGATTTCGTCCATAACTCTCTTATTATACATTTAACAAAAAACCAGCCTTAAGTGGAATACCGTGTATAGATAAATAATTGAAAAATGAGGTTTTCAAACGATTAAATAATAGATCGTAGGAAAAATCAACTAAGTTCTTAATACTTATACAACATTAGAATTAACTCTGCAAGCCCTTAGATAAACTTTAACCTCTCTCTAAACTCAATTTTTAAAACTTTTCATTATCAAAGAAGTATTAAAGAATTATTCGATAAAGAAGGTTTCAACTTGAATAGGCACATGTTGTAAATCAATTCCATTGACATGAGCATTTAGTGTATTAACTCGCATCGCATTGCTGAGAAACTAGACGTAAATTATTTCTTCAGAAGCATATGAGGTGCTTCTGTAACAAAAGCTCTCTTTTTAGGAAATCGGCTTCACGATACTCCATTCGTGCAGGATCGATATTTCAAGACTCCGACGGCGTTGTAAAATCAGCTAAACGCATCTACGTTTCTCCAAAGTATAATCCGAAAACCTCTGACTCGGATATTGCACTCATTTCTTTAAAATCTGCTTTGAATTTTGGAGAAAACATTAATGCTGTTTCATTACCATCACCAAAAAGGAAAATTCCCGCTGGCACAGCAGTAAATACAACTGGGTGGGGAGAAGGCATCTACAATTACCGACTTCGGGGTTTTATTGTGCCAGTTGTTAGCAAGTCTCAATGCCAGAAAAGCTATAAGCTAACTTCAACCATGCTTTGCGCAGGCTCTTCTGTAGAACATCGTAGCACTTGCCAGGTATATTTCATTGTTATCAGGCTCATTATCATTGTACACTCTCTACACTAAAGGATGGTTCCAATCACTCCACTCCACTTTCTCAAATCTGAGCCATCCTTTGCATTTGTCTATAAGGCCAGAACATCTCGCCTTCCTGACCACTTGCGACCAGTAATCTCATTGACGCCTTTCCCTGTTCCTAATTTACCATGTCTTCCTGCTGCTTCCAATATCTTCTCGTTTTTAATTTGGATCTAATCAGAAGTCAGACTTGTCATGATAGAACTATTCTGTGTAGGTTGCATAATTTGCTGTTGCTGCCCAGTAAATCCGAATCCAGCCTGAATAAGTCCTACCCTAACAATACTCCTGCTAGATCTTGAGACATTGAGACTTTTGATCTACTCCTAGAGAACTAGCAGAATTTAAACTTTCAAACTGTCTTCCGTAAGGATCTAGCGGGTCCTTTCCAGAAATACCTCATAATACATTGACAATTCGTTTTTTTTTTGTTTTATTTCCAATAATTATCATACTTCAACGTACAGGGTCAATCGGGTGGACCGTTGGTATCAAACCGTTACGGCCAAGTTGGTGTTGTTTCCTTTGGAAGTGGATGCTCCTACCGTGTTTATTCTAGCGTTCCTGCTCTTCGTAAATGGATCAAATCAGTAAGTGGAGTATAAATATTTGTTACAAATTGGTGTAATAGCAAATAAAATATATAGCAAGCAACGATCTGGTTTAATTTATAGTTATAATAATGATTACAATAACAATCACCTTTATTAATAAAATAAAGTATATGAATAATGTCGAAATGGTGCGATATAGTCCATTGTGTATAGGATTGAGCAAAATGTTCTTTTTTACCAAAAACATGAAATTAATGTTACCTGTTTCTATATTTTTTGATACGAGAAAAGTCCTCCTGATTAAGTGGTACAACTAGATGACAATTGAAGTTATAGTCCACAGAACAAGTGGTTCCCATTTTATTACTTATTATTCGTTTTTGTCGCCGTCTTGGTTGCTAGCGATGTCCATATGCCTCCGATTCAGAGCAAACAAACAGGACGGGTCTCCTATGAAACTTTAATAATAATTTTCGAGTTCACCAGAGTGGAATCCCGGATACGACGGTCCGTTCTCTTACACACAAACATCGAGCAAATTTTCTGCAACTACTGGGTAGCGATTTCGCACACTCCGCAAATCGTTTCCATAATTTAATTAATGTAATGAACCCGACAATTAATCATAGTCGCTAAGTTAGTCAGTTGAATCGAGATTGTTTCAGAATCTCGGCTTGAAACTATTTTGCCAATAGTGTATTTACTTGGAAATTTACAGGTATATAAACAAAAAATATTGCAAAAATTCTGATACCTTAAATATCCTTTATTAGGTAAAATAGCCTCTAATTTGTCTTTCTGTTTATGTGCCATGGATTTTGAACAGGTAAGGGTAAAGTCAATAAATAAAATAGAGAGAATTTTTTTAGTTCTCCTGTATTTACACGAATTCACTTCTGTGCTAGGAAATGATTAATTTGGAAATTCGGAAAAGATTGCTGTAGGTGTTTATTTCGAGTACAAAACTATACAGGTGCGAAGCATGGACGGTAGACGTGACGCTGCAGACGAATGATGAAGATACCGGAGACAGAGAAGGTTAGAAACGACGAGTTATTAGAAAGAGTTGGAAGACAGAGGGCGCTGGGGAAGCCAATAAGGAATAGGTTTGTAGGACACTTTCTCAGACATGAATGGTTAGTCAGGAACATATTAGAAGCTGAAATAGAAAGACGAGAAAATTAGATTACGGTTCACAAACAGCTAAAACTGTGGGATGTTCCATATTTAAAGAAATGCGAAGATTAGTTCAGAATAGAAAAGAGTAGAGGTGCGTGTCCCACAAGCCTTAGGACTGACGACCTTATGATGATGTATTTACAATTAGTAACAACACAGTCACTATCTGAATTGGAATGTAATAAAGGTTACATTAGTAATATGTAATACCTACTAAGTAAAAGCATGTTTATTCACAAATAACATCGCTTTTAGTGAATATTTTTTACAAGTCATACGACAATTTAATCACTTGACGATTTGATCAGCCAGACGAATGAATATAATTTAATGGTAATTTTCTTTCAAAATACGTTAAAAGCAAATACAACCTAGGTACTGGAATGGTTGTCCATCATATACGAAATCCATTTACTTAATGCCCTTTTAAATATCACTTGTCGACCCAGGGGAATCTCAACAAAATGTATACGTAGGTAACTGACAGGAAAATAAATATTATGAATAATTAAGTGGCCTGTTCAAAAACCATGTAGCTCTGAACAGGAAGGGGAAAGGGGTTAAAAACGACCAAAATATACACACACACGCGCGTGCACACACTCATACACATACACACAATTCTTTGAACTATGTTCAAATGCTATTATGACTTTCAAGTTGCAATATATGTTGAAAACTCCGATTTTGTTTTAGAACCTATCACAATAACATCCCTGAAAAAGTTGACAAGCCAAAATGTCCAGATCTGAACGATACCCGAATGATCAAATTGGTTGATTAAGAAACTTTCTTTGCAAGGTTGAAACTCATCACATTCCAGTGGAAAAGGATAACGTAGATAAATTAATTAATCATTGTGGGGTTTCAATGTAAAGGCACATATAAGTTTTACACCGACATCCGTTTCAAATTTCTTCTAATTTTAACAGCTCCCACATTAACAATTCAAAAATTTCCTACCGACCGATGAGGTCGGTTATCTACAATGCCAAAATAAACTACATTTCAGATAGAACAAAAAGCTCTTTCGAAGGTCGGCCGAAAAAGAAACAATGTGAAAAGCAGGTGTGCTTGCCCCAGGATGCCCTTTATACCCAACAATTAATTATTCCATTAAAACAGCTTTTGAAGTTTCTTCCTTTATAACAAAGTAACAATAATTGTGTCAGATCTTTTGGTAATCTAATATGTAACTTAAAGCGTAATAATGAGCCACATAACTGTATATACAAGAATATATTATGTACAAACGGTAGATGTAGGAGTGTTACCTACATTTAGGGTAAGTAAATATGATGAGTAAAGCTATGAGCAAACGCTAATAAATAATTGATGCAGTTAACGGTTGTGCCTAACGTTAGTGAGTTCCAAACTGTTCAATAGGGCAGTTTTAATAAATTCTTAATATCTTTTAGACACAAACAAGAAATTTTTAATAACAAACAACAATTGGTAAATTGCTCTTTTAATTTTCGCGTCACATCTTTCCATCAATGTAGGCAGATTTGGCGAGATTAATCTCCAAACCTTTCTATAAATAGGATCGCAGCAGTAGAAGGATCCAGACACAAATAGCCTCAAGCAGGACCGGATTGCGCCTTGTTCAGAAACTTAATAAGGGTTTGAGACAAGGACGGGATAAAATAATGTATACCTACTTTACGGTCGGCTTAATATTTGAAGGCCTTTCTCGCCAGGGCACCCCTTTTAATTCGAAGTTTGTTTTCCGACAACGGCCTACTCGAACGATGATTGGACGTGACAAGAAAATTAAACGGAAGCAGAAGTGGCAGAAAATACGTTAACAGCGAAATAATTTCTCACGAACAAAAACTCATTTTATCGTCTTCGATATCATCAAACAATACGTCATGAGAGCAGCTATGTCTATATAGATTTGGGGATGTAAATATAGAGGGACGTTGGTGTTGGTTGTGTTTCCCTTTGGTAGCTATAAGGTATGAATAAAAATTTAATCGATGTTTGTTTTTCTTTTCTCTTATTTATGTATCATCATCATAAGGTCATCAGTCCTAAGACTGGTCGGACACGCACCTCTACTCTTTCCTATCCTAAGCTAATATTCGCATATCCCTAAAACTAGAACAATCCATATCCTTAACTATTTGTGAACAGTAATCTAATGTAGGTCTACCACTACCCCTCCTAACTTCCGTTTCTGCCTTTAATATATCTCACCTATTTTTTATTGACTTCCATAGAGTCCTCTGTTCTCCTATTCTTTCAAATACCTCTCCATTTCTAACCTTCTCCATCCACGGTATCCTCATCATTCGCCTGTAACACCAAATTTCGAACGCTTCTAACCTTTTCTTTTCCGCCGCGCCCTCTGTCCATGTTTCGCACCCGTACAGCGTCGAGCTCCAAACATACCTACTCCTTTCGCAAGCATAGAATCTTCCTTTTATTGAAGGCGACTCGACCCTGTGCTATCCTCTGCTTTATATTCCTACTGCTCCTTCTGTCCTGTCTTGTCTGACTTCCTAGATACCTAAAATCGGCCACTTCTTCTAATTTTTCATCTCCTGTCTTTATATTCGCTCTTCCCCTACTTTTTCTTCCCTTGCATACTAGTATTTTTGTTTTACTTTTATTTATTTTCACACAATACTATTTCGTTAATACCGCTTCCATTTTATTTAAAGCTATCTCTAACTCCTCCTTACGAGATGCTAATACTGCAATATCATCTGCAAATCTAAGCATACTAATCTTTTGCCCCTGTATATCTATCCCTACAGTTGTACCTACTGTCTTTAATAATGTTAATTGCGTCTTCGATGTATAGATTAAAAAGTAGCGGCGACAGTGTGCAAAAAAGGAAATAAATGCATCTTATATTTCATTTCCAATAGCTAATGCTGTAAACATTACTTCCATAATCCACAACTGTGACGAATTCGTTTCACAATTTCAACATCAGCAAAAACGTTCAATTTATGTAGTATTCCCTTATCTATTCTTTTTGTGGCACGGTTTCATTTTGATACCCAGCAAAAGCTATCAAAGTCAGCAAACAGTATTTTGTTTCCTTTACAATCATGTTCGCTTAAAATTACAACCACTAAACTAGCAGCGTATAACCACAAGTAATTAAAGCCATTTGCAATGTGGCGTTCGCTGACTTTTTTATGAGAATTAAAATCCTTCAAGTAGAAATTGGTTGCTGATTTGGTATTACGAGGAATGACCTGAAAAGTGGACTACTAAAAACTGATGATACTTCACTTTAAAAGTGATTCGCAGAAGTATTGATTGATTTCAACACTGAATTCTACTATAAAGTCAACTTTTTCTTATGCAATACATTACCACATTAATGCATCAGATAATATTTTTCTAATATTTGTATTAAGATCCTGGAAATTTTTCACTAAATATAAATAGACTGAAGAATACTTTTTCAGGAATAAGTGTAAGTATTAAGAATAATGTTGCGTCATTGTAGAATGCACAAATTACGTAAATTGCAACATAATTTATGAAATAATGAATAAAGTGCACTCACGAACGTCCTTTGTCTAGTATTTGGAGTCGTAATATGTCAACAGCAGTCCAAAGATATGGTACAAGCGTTAACGCGTTAACTTTGCTTGTTAAATGCTTAAATAGAAGTTCTGACGTAAGATAGAGTAGCGCTATAGCGGAATTAGACTACGATGCCGACAGAATAATGATATTTCGCTGCAGGACCTGATTTCATATTCGCGACAGCGAACACGAAACTGACATGTTCAGATTTTCTAGACCATTTGCCCGCGGAAATTTGGTTCTGTTATAATTCATAGAAGCTGCCGGAATAGAGAGAACGTTAACCCAAGTTAGTTCTATTTATCGGAATGTAATGGATTTCTTTCTTACAACCACGAATAATGTGCAAAACGTAATAGCAAATAGTGGAAGGAAATTTTGACACAATCCATTTGCTATTACATTTAATTTATTTTATTTATATACCCATTCAAAGGTATTGTATACATGTAATTTATTTTACATAACAATAATGCAATCGCTTCTTTACCTCACACTGAATTTATGTAGTCAATGGAATTGGAATGTTCTAGAGCTTTCTCGAAAAGTACTTCCCGAAGCTTCTCGTAATTCTTTTGTGTAGTCTTTATGTGCGCGTGTGTTTATGCATGTGTGATTTATTGATTTATGACGGACTCTCGACGTAGCCGTCGTTACAAAGAGTGCCGCCTTATCGATCCTGGTTTGCTCTACAGTCTACGTATCTAGTCTAAAACTTTTGTATAAATTACAACAACATTGCTTTTAAAAGATCTTAAATTTCCGTTCCTACATTGCCATTTACATTCAGTTTTCACCTCAATGCAACGACACTAACAACAGTTTGTCGGAACACGGCTTATTTATATTGCATGCAAACGTAAGTGGTTGTCGCAGATAGCATTGAACCGTATCACATTCAATTCGTACCAGTTTATAGCGTATGATGGTTTGCTGCAAGGGTCACAATGCTATATTTCAGCAGGTTACGGAACGCTGCATTATCCGTTGACGTATTTCACTTGAAAAGTTAAGTCTGATTTATAGTCGAACCTGCTCAAATCCGAATGAAGGCTATATATCTCCAAATCGGCAAAATATGCTAACGCACACATACATCTACGTTTGATAAATGGTTTAGACATCGCGCACATCATTAGTACCTGTTGGGAAACATGAGAACCTGTCGCCATCCGGACAACGCTTTACACCTGCACAGAGTGTAGTTATTTTTTATTTCGCTTTGCAAATTGTGCTACATGACGTGAAGGCGTCGCAGTCAAACTTTTTTGCTTCGTTGCAAAGCGAAGTGACAAGTATGACGAGCCGTGGCAGTTTTTTAATGATACTTAAAAAATGGATGTTCCCTTTTACACGAAAATGCTGTAAAATATGAATAGATGACAGACGTAAAATATGAGAATACCGTACGGAATTTTCATTCATAATAATTCTTTTATCTACCTGCTACTACAACCAAAATAAATACAATTTGTTACAGATTATTTTCAACGTACCAACACTATTTCACCCTAAGTGCTAGACGAAGCTAATTTATGAAATTTATAACAGCAAAATTTGACAAAAGCTGAGGTTGTCTGACAAAGACCGGTATATCGCTACAGGAAGAATTCCTTTATGTAATGCAATTTTTACTTTTGCTGACAGTGGAAATTGATCAACAAATAAAACAACTCAACATTAAATTTTAATGTACAATTTTCTCTTTCTTTGTTTTGGGTTGATGAATCTGACTTTTGACGGATTTTACGATTATATTAGCAAGGGAAGAAAACTGATATACCCTAAATTTTGGAAAATAAAATTTTTATAGCATGACTGGAGCATTAGTGCGACTAGTGCATCCACCAATTTTCCATTCCATTGAGTTTTTGTTAAATAACTGTTAATACTCAAAAGAAAAACATAAATGTAAAAAAAAAAATATCTTAATTACGCTTCTTCCAACGAATGTATCATTTGTTATCCTTAGCTTTCCGCTCAGTTAGCAAATAAGTCGGTCGAATAGGGAAAACTCGGATGAAAACCAAAGGAAAATTTATGGATTACGGCTGTTTTGCACCGCTACGTTTCCGTCAATGTCTAATTCGGAAACGGGAATAAAAAATCAAAAACTAATTAGTCTGCAGCATACTTTCGCTGTTCTGTAAATACCGTTGTTTATAAAGTATTCACATTTCTATTGAAAACAAATTTGGGAGTAACTTCAGTGAACCTAAATTGAAATTCTTTCGAATAAAGCTACCATATTTGATTACCCCTAAAAAACAAATTACATTATACACATACATCAAAAAGCTAAATTTACTTTATAGGTAGATATTTAATTATTTTATTTAATCTTCATCATACGAACGCCAGTCTCAAGACTTTCAATTAACTGAATTTTTGAATCGCTTTGTGGAATTACCACACGCTTGCTTGGAACCATGAAGAATTCTTTTGTGATCATTCAAATGCAAAAGTTAGGGATTGTTATCATATTTCAATGTATAATAAAGGAAAAAAAAATGATATAAAAATGCCGATCGCTACCAGAATCAATCCAATTCAGTAAATCATTTTGATGAAATTATAAATACAGTAAATTTTGCTGCGTGCGAATTAATCATGTTACTACTCCTACATTTTGCAAATTGACTATATAGAGTGACGAACGTGTCATGTCATAGTTCCTTTAGTAACTGCCTGTGGGATTAGAAGCTCAGGAAAATTATTGCTCCGTAGTCCATAAGGTCCATTTGAATATCTTTCATAATCCATGCATTACCTGGCAAGGAAGTAGGTGAGCTTTCAATTTTATTTCCTTCATGGTACGCAAACAATTGTATAGATCGATCTGTAAGCTTCATGATCATCTTCTTATCATGCTGTCGTCATGAAGCAATTGTGGAAGATGTTTTGTGAAGCTCTAATTTTAGAAGATAACTGTTTTCTTTACAGATTACGTATAAATTAATACAGAATTTGGTGTTCACGGTGAGCCGAATTATACATGTGTGACGAGGATTAAGGATCGTTGTCGCTGACAGGACCTTTCATGTGCACAGTAACCGACATACTATCAAATCCAATCTTATTAGTCAATTATGTACTTGATCTGGTATGAAATGTTAAGACCAATTACTGTGAACGCAATAAACGCTATTTCCGGAGGTGACATGTTACACTTGACTTCAAGTTAGCAGATAACAGTTCCCAATTTTGTCTTAATTAGTTTAGTATACAAAACCTATCGTAAGCATTTCTTTGTAATTATACTTAACAACTTCTTGATAAACTTACATGTTTGTGAATCAATAACTGAATTTAGTGAACATTTTGAGTAGATAACATAAACTAAACAAATTTGTGTAGGGGGTATTTAGATTATTTACGAAGATATTCAAATTATAACACTAATTTATATGATTTATTTTATATTGAACAAAACTAAATCTGAATTAAACGTACCTATGATAATAAAATGATATATATAGAAACTTATATAAAATGAAAACACTTATTACTTATGTATGAATGGCCTGATAAGTCCGAGATGACACATCTGTAAAATAAACAAAAGAGATATATGAGCGACCAATTCAACCATCAATAACTCAATATAACGTAGTGAATAAACACATAATAGTTTATGATTTATATTACAATCTTTTCCGGATCACAGGTATTAAGGGTCAACTCGCGAAATACCTCCTCGGAAAATAAATTACGCTAGTCTAGAGTATCTACCATGGTAAACAGTGTAACGGCATGCTTTCACTAAGGTACTAAGGGTCAACTCGCATAGTACCCACTCTATAAACAACTAGCGGAGTATGAAGGGTCAACTCGCATCATACTCGAACACCAAAGCACTAAGGGTCAACTCGCATAGTGCTCAACACACAGATATTGAAATATAATCATAAAAGCTCATAATCATTAATGCAAATGAATTACAATTAATTAACCAAGTAAAATTGATCACCCAGTGAAATAACTCACCTTTAAGGTATATTGATAGTAACGAAACTAACACACACACAAAACAGGTGAATAATATTATTTAACTGATTTTTATATTTTCCACTAACGACGACTTACGAAAGACTGTCTGTATAAAAGAGATCTTGCCATCAGGAACCGTGCGTGTGGTTATTAAAAGGGTCGCTTGTTCTAGGCGTTATCGCGCCGTTCATATAAACAAAGTCTAAAGAATTTGGACGAGGGTAGACGCATAAATTATAACATCTGAAGACTGCTTCATAATATTTTAGCCTTAACAGAAAGATTCGTTTTACGAAAATAACTTACTTCTTACATTTGTTTGTTGTATATTAAATATCTCGATCAATGGTTTGAGATCTTCTTAGTTTTCCATTAGAAAGCTTTTAAATGTCAGATAGGATTTTTATCTGAAAGATGGATGTTTGTACCAATATAGACAATATTGCAGTTCGCAGTTAATTTTCCGGTGTTTATCCTTATCAGAATAGGAGATTCTTTTCATGTATTCGTTGTGTGTTTATTCAAAAGAATATACAAAGTACGCAGCTCAATAGTACATAGCTCCGTTTCCACCAATTAACCCTTTGAACTTCATAACATCGTATCACGATATTTACTTCTACCAAGTCATTAGAAAGATAAGAGATAACATGAAACAGTTAATGGATTTTAGTGCAATAGGATTGCTATTATGTACTGATTGAACTAGCAAAATAATTTGACCAGAAAATCCTAAATAGGTATCAATAACTAATAAATGCTTTTTTAGTGAAGAGTTTAGAGTTATGTAATTATATAACTACTGAGAAAACTAGACGATCAAACTAAATATTTGAGATTTAAACTAACGCTCACTGTATTTCTATCTATGATAGTGGATGAAATACTTGCCTTCAAAATCGTAAGACACAAGAAAGACTGAACTGCCTTCAAATATGACTGAAGAAGAAACCATGTTGCATCAAAATTTGAAGTGTGATATAGAGTATGAGATATTTAGTTGTCTATTTTACGAGGTCAAAATGGTAACTTTTCAGCTTAAAAACCAATTCCGAAGATATACACCAATTATGTTCGAGCTAACAAATCAATTAGCTGATTGCTGTAAGCACACTTTCTTAAAATAGATTTCAGACTATAATAACTTCACTACCACATACATATATATCGTCAAACACATGTTCCCAGAAATGGTACTAAAATTAACATTATTTATAAACAAACTAACCATCACGTCGGTCTGAAGACTTACTACATGATGGATATTAAAAAAATAAACATTTCTGTAGCTCACTCAACTGCTTGAACGTAATTCTATTAACATTAGTGAAAATGCATAAGCCCCTTGAGATGAGTCATTGACTGCTGAAAAACTGCAAAAAAATCCATAGGTAATTTTTCCGAAAATATCTAAAGTGCTTGTCAGCATCCAATAAAATTCTTTAGGGTTTATTTTAAAAGGGTGTTCGTGCATCGCTTATGGTTAAAAATCAGAGCAACAAGTAAGGTGGAATACAAAATTTTAAATTCAATGAAATATTTTTTTTTCCTGTTATTCCTGTACAGTCTAAAAACCACTGCAGAAATTTGTGAAGCAGAGAGCTTCACACTGGCGTACTACGTGCCCTAAATAGCCGAATGCTTGGTAGAAATGCACTTAGTCAGCTTGCCTTTGTCACGTAGACAATAAAATAAAATCCAGATTTCATTAATGGCGAGGCTACAGTAATTTCTATTTTTATTGTACGAATCTCTTGCCGCATCACACTTTTACGTCCTTTCGGTCAAACGAACCTGATTATTTTCAATGTCAGTCACAGACGATAAAACACGTTAAACTTGGAAAAAAATGCGATGACTCAGAGACAGAATAGGTTATCCTGCGATAAATTATTATATTGTGAACCTTTCTTTTGTCTAAACCAACCAGTATACAGGTAAGGCAAAAATATCACCTAACATTTGAGAGCATATCTTCCTTTTAAGTCGCACGAAGGAAAATGCATAATTTGGTAACATATGGAATATATATCATCAGTCATGGTATTGTACCAAGTAAATCAACGTGAAAGAATAATAAATTTTAAGTTACACCCAGTAGTACTTAAAAAATTCTGAAGATGGTTTAAATAAACCGAAACGTTACAAACAAAAAACAAACATTTTTTTAAATTAAATGGACTGCCACCTTAGAAGTAAACGATAAATATCCCTCTAATAATAGGTTCTATGAATAGCTATGACTTATTATTTGGGGATTTGGTATTTGAACTTGGCTAATCGCTCTATTTGCTGTTGGGTATTACATTTCCGATAGATAATACCACACATGAATGTACACATGCATGTGTAGGGTAAGTCGGACCTATCAATGTGCAATAATGCTCGCTCAACGTTTAAAGCAGATCAATAAATTAAAAGGGCAGAAAATAAAATCGGTCAAGTGTGAACTGAGCCAGGCGCGAACGCGAATAGCGAATAATGATATCCATTCGACCATTTCTAAAGGCGACAATTATTACTGAACTAGTACAACACGAATTACAATTCGTCACAGAAAATGTACCTACGTTAATACTTCCTTCAAGACCCAGACGCAAATTCAGTATATATAATTTGGGTTACATCGTTTTAATATTTTTTATGTAGTCAAGTAGGTTGAACGTAAATCATAGCTAGCTTGGTATGCTGCACCACATACGTTCCAAATAAATCTCTCAATAAAATACCACAAGTACATTGACCACAGAAGCCCAGTAATGTTCTATTGAAAGTACTTAATAATAACCTTTAACAGCATTTTTCCTAGGGATCATAGCCAAGCAGGGTAGTTTCCTTTAAAATAAATTACGGGTTTACACTTGACTGAAATTTCCTTTAAATTATTATATTCTAGATTTCAAGGTGCTGCAAGTAATTTGATGTAATCAAAACCAACAGACGTTATACCTAGTAAATCATGGAATGAACTTTCTGGATTAAATTGTAATTTCATTCAAACCTTAATGCGCAAAGTCGGAATCCTTCAAGCGTGCAAGCTGCAAGTGCTGTCACTTATTAAAAAGAATTATCTCATTAATTCCACAGATATCCCTAAGCCACTGCATTCCCGACTTGTCTCTAAGTTCCACCTTTAATTCAAGACAATGTGCTATGTTTGTCCACAAAAGAGAGTTTTTGCCAAGACAGCTTTCTCGTTTGAATTTAACTCGACTATACTGGAATCCAGGTAAAGCTTCACTAATTATCTTCATTAGAATGTACCCAACTGAGACATTTCATAGTAATTCGACAGAAATATAAAAACGGACGACCTATAAAATCACTCCTGTGATAAACCGTCTACGAGTACTCGAATTTCCATTAGAAATTTAGCGAAATCGAGCAAGAAATACAGAGACTAATGAAAAGAAATTTGATTACAGTACAAATAGATTCGACGAAGTCCAGTTTAAACACCTAGTTGAAACAAGACTATTCCCTAAGTAACAGAATTTATAAGTTAAGTATTATAAGACAACAGTAATATTAATGATTATCGTAATCCAAAATGAGAAACGCTGTACCACATTCTATTAATGGTAGAAGAAAAATTATGTTAACATCCCTACTATGAGTCAGCATATAATATTACAAAAATCACCAACACTTGTCCCCCTTTTGTCTTACGTACCCTTTATTATGTTCTATGTTTTATTTTGATAGGTATATTGTTTAATAATTTTGTAACAACAAAATATGTGGAAGTAAACTAAACAAAAGGCAACTTTTAAAATTGGCTCGTTGGTTTCCAGGACTTCCTTTGATAAATTCAACAACCTTTATCCTTTTGTTATATTAAATAAATAATTTTACAAACATCCCAAGTGTTTTATTTACAACCCTCTTGAATCAAAACAGTCTCATTAAAAATACACCCTTCTTGATTCCGTCAAAAGAGAAAGCGGAAGAATCTAAAAGTTGCAGGCTTTTAGCAACGTTGAACATAATTATTTCACAAGCTACCAAGCCTTGATAATTTAGTTTATTATTCCTTAACAAGGCGGACAACATCAATACAAGAAAATCAATTTTTAGAATTGACAAAGCATACAAAATTAAAACCTCTGTTTATCTCAATCATCATTTTACATTTAAGGAAAAAGCAAAGCAACGCTGATTCCGACTGATTGATCACTTGGAAGCTTACGACATTCTTCGTTCATTGCGCCCCCATCTGAACTGACAAGACTCGTTTGGACTAAGCTAAATGAGATGTAGCAACAGATTTACACATTTTCCTTTTTATAGGTAGGTACCTAACATTCTATCTGCTAAATGTTAATTCATTGCAAAGCCAAACTGAATCATTTGTCTCCATTATTAAAGCGACTCGTTAAGGGACTTATGCAGTTGAAGGATTGAGAACAGCTGAATAATCTTAAGGGAAAAGATTAAAATTAACGCCAATCCTATATATTTCGTTTTTATGTTACAAAAATGAGATTTGTTTGACTTTTTTTCCTTCAAAATGGGTTTCAGTTTGCGATTCAGAGGCAAAACTATTTATAGGCAATAGTGAAGGCGTTAACACGTAAAGAGCACTCAGAAATCGTCTAATTCTTCTTTGGAAACTTTCTAGGAGTTTGGAAAAGTAGCAATTTATATTCATGTGTGGGTTGGATCTCCAGAGAAACGGAATACTTTTACATAAAATTTCGAAAAAGTAATTAAAAATAGCTTCCCGGCATTCTAAGCTCAAATGCCGCTAATTTTTCAAGTATTTCTGTTTACGACCCTCTTGGGTACTCGCGAATACGCCAACAAGGAATATACGAAAGATACCTTCATTTAATTGTAAATTATGTCGACCTTATCTGATACGCGATAACAGTTCGCGAAGTTGAAAGTTTAGCAGCTTCTAATGGTGAAAAATCATTTTAAAAACCGACGGGGTTAACACCAGCCGAACAACAAAAGCTGCTCCTTGAGTAATGGCCAAGAGGCCTTGCGAAATTTTTATTAGAAAATTTCGATTTTCTCGAATAAGAGCGAAGCGGGAACAACAAAAACGTAAAAGTAGAAAAGGAAAACAACTTAAGCAGAATAACATTTACAAGCTTTTCCAGTAAATTGGAAGATTTAAAATTTAAGCATTGAACTTGTTATGAATAATGAAGTAGATGGTATAGATAGATAAATTATTGGATTTTACGTGATGGTAACATTAAAAAAATATGTTCATATGTCGCATAACATAATCTTACAACACAATTTAGAGAAAAAACTTAATTAGTGTTTAAAAACGAGAATATTTTACAGTTAAAATTATTGGCAGGTACATAACCTTTACTTAATTAATAAATAAATAATTAATGGATATGCATTAGGTAATTGCAAGTATTAATTATAAAAATGGTTGAAAAGTAGTATTCTATTAATGGTTTTTATTGATTTAAAATTAGTATTTTCATTTTCCATAGTATCGTTGACAAAGATTGGAGATGAAATTAATTTACCTATACTTTTAGATGAATTCAATAATATATTAACGATAAATTTTATAAAAACCGTCACTTATCATAATATTTTTTAACGAAAAAAAAATTACAATAAAACTAACAGTTGCATTTAGTGTAATTAAATTGAATTGTACTGCACCCAACACATTATTAAAAGTAAAAAGCTGCAGTTAATTAAATAATTTCATGTTATTTGTGTCACCGGCCCCTTTATGTTAAAATCGTGCACAGGTAATTTGCAAGCTTTTATTGAAAACTAATTCTGGTATAATCTCCACAAAACCATTCCGCCCATTTAAACAATTCAAAAAGCTCAGCAACAGCCGCCAGAAAATTCCTAGTTGAAATTCATGTCGGCAACGTAACGCGTAAACATTAAATAATGGACTTTTAATAGCATTTTTATACGGTCGTATTTCAAACAAACAGGAGAGAACAAGGCTCTAGCAGGAAAACGAAAACACTAACATAAAACCTCAACGAGTACATCTACCTACATATGTATATGCACGATCTATCGTCTCAAGCTTTTACAGTGGAAAAGGATAAATAGTGATATTTCCAAAAAAAACCACTCTTGTGACCAAGTTCAAAAAAAATGAGAATTTAATTTATTGTCCTTTATCTTTGAATTTCAATTATAAAAATTGTATAAAATCCAAATATGTAGAGACGGACAATCAGCAAGAATTCTAATATCTTCGCTCTCGTCAGTACCCGCATGTTAAATACAGTAAAAATTTGATAACGTAATAACCTCTATAAATTGATAAAATTTTGAGTTCCCTTTCCCTCGGAGTCCAAAAACCTCTATTACTTAAAATAAAAACCCTCTATAACAAACGAATAATTTGGGCATCGCACACCTTAGTAAGCAGTGAAAAGTGGTTTGAATAGGGAGAAAATCTTCTATGTATAAGACGAAGAATTGCTGAATTTCCTAATTTAGAAAAATGCTTGTTTTTATGGTTTAGACAGTGTAGAAATATGTAAAAACATTAGTGTTAGTGGACCTATACTAAAGGAAAAAGCTGAAGAGTTTCCTAAGCCACTGGCCTAAACTTAAACCATTAGTAAGTAAAAACCTCAATAACTCAAATTATTTTACGTTTCTCTTGGTCTTTATCTTATCGAGGTTCTACTGTAGTTTAAAATCCGCTTTCCCAACCATATTTGCAATAAGTGGCCACTGGTTTTCAGTCTTCGCAGTCGCTTGGATCGATAATCTACATGTTGTATAATAATTCAAAGCTTGCCTAAACGAAGAACATGTTACCTCACGTACAAACATAAATGTAGTGCATACAGAAATTATGTTGAATGTCATCGCCAAACGCATTCCGAATTTCGGAATGTACTTCTGTAGTTCGAAAGGTGAATTTGTGCCTGAATATATCGATGTCAGCACCCAGTTAGCAACAAACAGACATCTTCATATCATGGGTGGTAGATAGCCCCATCAATTTAGGTCTGCACTTGTTATTAGTGATAAGTGCATATCGGTTTGCAGGATTCTACAGTAACAGGGGTAAGGACACTCGTAAAGAACATTAATTATAATATCAGAAGCACAGAAGCATGCATGCACTGTGCACACTTCAACGGAGAATTGCCGTATCGAAACTCATTAATTCCTATCAAATCCACCATTCTCACTAAAGCAAGATAATAATAAGGCACTTAGTAATTGATATTGCACTATAATTTCAGTTTCCTGTAGTAATAAGTGAAGAGATTCAAGTGAGATAATATGTAAAATATAACAAATCTTGTTGCTAATTGCAAACCATAGGCAGATATAACTATTATCTTGTATCTACTGTGAAGCAATTTGAATTGGTCGACTACAGCGTGCTAAAGAAAACTAATAGCTTCAGAATCGCGATAAATTATTGACCAATTCATATTTTGCTTTCCCTCAGCAGAAATAATTATTGTTTCCTACTTACGATTACCTACAATGTATACAGCTTTGGAAGGTCGTGTGTGTAAAATTCATTTTATAAACAAGTACGACAGTGTTTCAACAAGGATTTCCGGCGGTAAGATGTTAAATCTCCCCTTGATGGCTCAGAGCACGTATGTTTGCCTTGTTTGCAGCGAACAGTTGCCGTTTATACATCGCATCGCAGGATTTTTACTCATGACAACGAATAAACACACACAAGGTATGTAATGTTTAAAACCTTTCTCAACAGGTACTAAGTTTTCCAGAACGGAGATGTGTAAGTCGCGATAACTCTCTTGTATTAGTTCATAAACAATACACATCAACTTCTAAACAAAACGATACTGGGATGAGATAGTAGAATATCACGCCAACTGTTCAGAAAAGAAGAACAATATTTCTGAAGCAATTAAGTTTAATTAATTTGATTAAGAAAATACCGGTTTACAAGGGAAAGAAAAGTAGGGAAAGAGCGAATTTAAAGATAGGAGACGAAAAGTTAGAAGAAGTGGCCGATTTTAGGTATCTAGGAAGTCAGATAAGTCAGGACGGAAGGAGTAGTAAGCATACAAAGCAGAGATTGTTAAAGGTGTATGTTTGGAGCGCGGCGTTGTACGGGTGCGAGACATGGACAGTGGGCGCAGCGGAAAAGAAAAGGTAAGAATCGTTCGCAATGCTGGATTACAGGCAAATTATGAGGATACCCTGGATAGAGAAGGTTAGAAATGAAGAGGTATTAGAAAGAGTAGGAGAACAGAGGATTCTATGGAAGTCAATAAGAAATAGGCGAGATAGGTAAGTAGGACACCTTCTCAGGCATGAAGGTCTAGTGAGAGACATATTAGAGGCAGAAACTGAAGTTAGGAGGGGTAGAGGTAGACCTAGATTAGATTACTCTTCGCAAATAGTCAAGGATGTGGGCTGTTCTAGTTTTAGGGAAATGCGAAGTTTAGCTCAGGATAGGAAAGAGTGGAGGTACGTGTCCAACCAGTCTCAGGACTGACGACCTTATGTAGATGATGATGATAAGTTTAATTACGATGAAAACGTTAACAAAAAATTAAGCACAACCAAACATAATTTTGATTATATGTATATTTCTTCAATAAAGTTTTCAAACGAAAATTGGTTATAGAGGCTATAGGAATTTTATATTTTTGCATTTGTGAGACACGAGCGATCTTTCAAAACTTGAAAATTCTTGACTTGATATGACATTTCAAATGAAATGCTTCTTCAGTCCCGTTTTTCTGGAATAGACATCGATTTTCTCATGCGTGAAACACATTCTTGTAAAGTACCTTCGGTTTTGCGAAAAATGTGTCTTGTTCTTCAACCTGACTTCATATAAAAACAGCGTACTACACCAAGAGTGTAAATGATTATCATGGTAAATATGAGAACAAAATTTATTGACGCCACCATAAATGAAATTTGACAGGACTCCATAAATACATACTCATTATCCTTTCAGATATATAAAAATCTGAATGCAAAATTGATAGGAAAAGCTTTTCAGTATCATTGCACTTCCATGTTTTATCTAGGTCACACATAACTTTCCGCTTTCCCATAATACCCCTTTTCATTCGATGAAAATCATATCGAAGAGTGAGTGCAGAAACTTTTCAATGTATGCATTCAGGCGTCAGAAGTTGAAATTCACACTGCCTTGCAAACTTTAAGTCGTGTCAAAGTTCAACCAAGTCAGTTCGGTATCACAATAATTTACAATAGAAATGGAGAATCTTATCTATTAACCTACATATCGGCTTTATGACGGTATTGCCGAATATTGAGAAAAGATTCGCATCAATAATTTTTGCAACCGATAGTTCTGTATTGTCGCATGTTACTATCAATTTTTACCCTACAAGAACGTTAATGGGATTAGAACCGACAATAATAGAATTCGTTACAAAATTGCAACTTAGGAAGAAATAAAAAAATAGACCAAATTGTTAGCAATAGTTAGACAATATTATCAAACTTTGAACTTTTCTTACGTAAGTTCGTGATTTGCGCTTTTGATATTTTAATACCTAATAAATGCAACCAGCCCTTTTTTGCATTTCCCGAAAACTGAACTTTCCATCTCTTTAAATCACTTATGTATTGTAGATGCGAGGGGATCGCTTGACATAGGAGAAATTTATCGTAAAACACATAAGCATAACTATTGAAAATATCAACTTATTCTGAAAGGATTGAACTAACAACAATCAAACAAGGATAAGTATAAAACACAAATTATTAGGTAGAAGCCGCGAGTTACTGTGGAAAATTTAGTTAAACGGTAGTACCTTTACCCTTCCTTGAATTCCGGGAGGAAACTATACATTGTATATGGATGCGCTGGCTCGAACTCTAAGGGGAAATTTCTTTACAGGGTCGTAATCGTCAACCCAACGCCAGTCTATGATTACTCGACGATTCCCGAACCATATGGTCCATTGGATCACCACTTCCTCCCGGCTTCACGCCCATTTCGCGGACCTCACTTAATCTCCCTCGCGGACTTCACTTCATCTCTCCCTTTTCTCCTCTAGCTTTACTTTTTATAGGACCCCATATAGGGTTTGTTTTCGTCATCGTCACACGGCTTTCAATACAAATAAATTGTTTCAAAACGTAGCAGTTTATGGTCATCTTGATGGAGAACCAATAATGTAAGTAAATAATTTACCTTCGCATCGAATTTAAACTTTTACGAAAACCGCGCGGTCATTGAATAGATGGTTATTTTTATGTGCGGCTTTTCTCATTTTATTGAGATGCTTGCATGGAGAACTCTTCGTATAAGCAAAAACGTTGAGTGAATAAAACCACCGGGAAAGATGCTATTAATCCTATTGCCGAACAGAGTTTGAAGCAGATTTAGAAAAGTGTACCTACAGACGATCAGAACTTCGTTCAAATAAAACGGAATCCAAACAAACTATACAGTTTACGATATACCTAACAGACGTAAAAAATTTACTCAGTAACCTTACCAATATCAATGCGAAAAATTTTAAATTCGATACAACAGTTGAAATCTTAATACGTTAGTTAGATCTGAAGCTAATATGACAGTAATTAAGTATAGTGGTCAATCTCATTCCTATTAGTTTTCACCATCAAATGTACAAATCCCAAAACAACACCAAATATCGGTGATAGAATAGCGGACACTGTATTAAGAAAATATAAGTTGATTGAACCAGGCATAAATACAAAATTGCAAACTATAATGATTATATGAGTGCCACGGGCGACCATCGATACGACGGCATCTTTTATGTAGACAATACACGGTCACAAATCATACGTCCATGCGAAACAAGAACGCTCGGCAAAAACAGTTTACGTTGCTAGAGATAATCAGGAATAGTTTATATCTATATCTAACTGAAGACAGTCACTTAAGGACAGGTGAAATAATTAGTGCAAAAGCGAGAAGTATAAGTACTATAAGTACAAAGTAAGTTAAACAGGCAGTTATTGATAAGTGCGTTATTGTGCAAAATAAATTGCTTACATACAAAATCCGTGAACATAAATACAATTATAGGTACTAGAAAGTTCGTTCTAATATGAATTGTGTTGCATTCAATTTACCGATATAAAAATTGACATAAGCTTTTAATTCCCGCAGTAAACGGATAAATTTAACAACATGAAAACCCATGTGACCCGTAGCCATTCGAAAATAGCTTCGGCAATTTCTCTAATTGTTTCTCTAGTTGGTTTTTGTGGTAAGCCGCTCATTTACTCCCGTGGGAGTCCGTATAATTGAAAAGAGGAGATTTAATGGTAACAGTTAATTCTTTGACATCGTGAGAGAGCACTAAGTGGCTTTAATTAAAGCCGAACGAGCCTAACAATGCAACTGCAGCACACAGAGCTAAAAATGCATTTAATACAAAAGCCTTTAATTCGTTTTCCAGTGGGTATATAGGCACTGAACGATAAAGGCAACTTCTCGTTTCGGCACACAACTGCAAACTCGTATCTGATGGATTTAGAATAAAAGAACTTACATTGCTTCAGGAACCGTGACTTAAAACAGTTACTTTCAATTATCCTATTACCGCGAGGCGAATACAAACAATTGTATCCCTAAGTCGGAAAAGCTAAACGTGAAAATGTATTTATATGTATTAAACATCAATTCTTGAAATACTTGTACTTACTGAAATTGCCACTGCAACTTAGCGTACTTAAAATTAAATGTCCTCTAAAAGGATTTTCGCCGCGTTTCCTGTATTATTTACAGTGTACCTATTGGGAGAAGTAAAGTACAGAAAACAGCAAAGAATAATGATTGTTTAAGAAAATAAAAAGCTGACAATAAAAAGGATCACTGAATTGACAAGATTTACAGCAAATGGAAAATTATTTCAATTTGAAAAATTATGTTTCAATTTTTATAATACATTTTAGAAAAAACTTTATACAATTACGTCATATATTTTTCAACCGTAACATGATGATAGTAACTGGAATAACCTCCACAGAATTTAATACTGTATACAGATCAATTTCCAAATACCTATTTAAAAGCGAGAAAGCGAACTTTAAGCCATATTATCATGAACTTTTGTTTTATTATTTGGAAAATTTCAGTTCTACTCAAATTCCTTTTTTAACTGGATTAATTAATTGACAAAGTTGTCGATATATCCGAAATTACATAAAAAGTTTAATCAGGATATAGATGCTAGTAAACAATATACTAACAATAAATTTTCATTGTTTAATTTATAAGGACAACATATTTTACAATTAGAAATTATTTCTCAGTTTTTTTTTAATTGGCATAATTAACATTTATGTGGGTGAATAAATTTTTTGCAATTAACTTTGTACATATTATAATTTTTATTTACTGTTCTGAATTTATTCATCCCAAAATGACGACAATTTTCTAATATTTTCTTTTCTGAAGAAGTATTAGCAAAAGTAGCTAATTGTAATAATCTCGTAATTTTTAAGCGCCTTTTGAATTAATGCAAAATAAGCTCACCTACAAGGATGTGGTCCTAGTAAGGATGCAATACGAAACAAAACTGAACATAAAAAGTCAATGTACTGAACTATAATTAAAAAATACTATTCTTTATATAGTTCACCACCAACTGCAAGTTGATTAAAAAAATCTGATTTCACAATAGTATAAAGTTGCACAAATCATTTCACCAAGTTGAATATTATCAAAACAAAGTTTAAAATTCTAAAACTGCTATCTAACCGACTGACAAAGTTGATGAATATTCGAACTTTCAAGCGCAAAATTGGTAAAATGCACACGCCGACCGCTACAGACTACAGCGCGCGAATAACGGCAGTGAGGAGTAAATGAAATCCAGTAGGCCAACAGGATGCTATGCGACGACTCACTTCCATGGAGCGCGAGCGACGCGACCGACGCCGGAGGTCCCGAGAAAGAAGGAAAAACTAACTGATCGCCGGCGCCACAACGCGAGTGTTCATTTTATTAAGCAATATACATTTGGGACGGGCAAACGGTGGCTTGATGACAGGCACACGCCAGAGCCCCTTCCGGATGCTCTGTGGATGCGATACGGATCGTGGACTCTTTCATAAACTCACGAGGGGTGGAGAAGTTACAGACAATTCCGAGTATTTATCTTGAATGGAATCTATTATACGATGTCATATAAATCTCGTTTGCTCTCGACTATTGCTTTTAAAGTATTTTAGATAAACATTCAAGATTCTGGCTTAAATCAGGAAACAGTTCCTAAATAAGAACGTTTATTTTATGTTCATGGTCATAAAATTGATACTACCAGACGCGGATTGCGACTTGCATCTAATTAGATCTCATCAGAAGGACCGGTTGATGTAATATCCAAATAGAAGCAGTATATCGCCATCTAGTGGGTATTTGGTGTTAATGAAGTATACGTTAAACTGACTTTGAACAATTTCGTATCGTCCACCACCAATTAGTTCTTCAGTTTTTATAATACATATCGTAGTTATTTCAAAGCAAAAAGTTTCTTTTATACTATAAATTTGACATATAAATAAATATGTTAAACCACGACATAGAATGTTTTCCGACTAAATACGTATCGATATGATATACAGTTTAGCTCCCTCTCGACTTACTTATTGATCCCTATACTTTGTCGCCGCTAGTCTTTCGAATCTTCAAGCCTACGAAACTAATATGTTTCGCTATATACGTGACACTCTTAATTTATGCCGGGTATTACCCTGATTAGCTCGTAAACCAACTTTTGGAGGGTTCCGAAGCACGCTTAAGGCAATACAGGCAGTTAATTCTGACGATGCAGAAAAACCGCCCCTCCTTTGAAGCATATGATAAACAACTCGAAACGGTAGTTTCATACAAAGGTCTCAAAGACAAACGGTTAAACTAAATGACACTGCTTTGAGCTAAAGCGAACGGAAACGTTGGACAGGTAAATGGAAAAACGGAGAGAGCACACACAAAAGATTTCATACGTATGCGTATAACATGTACCAAAACGGGTGCACGGACGTTTTCCACGACCTAAATCCACACTGCACACAGTAGTAATAGAAAAACACGGGTACCACAAATGCTTCCGGTTATTCTGAAACTCCAGATGATATCGACAAGACCAGTCGATATTACTACAATCGGTTACAATCAAAATACTTAAAAACGGTGAAATCCAAATTTGGTCTCCTGGAAGTTTCTTAAAGTTTGAAAAACATGGTTCAAATAAAACAAAATAATTCGAAGTGGTCTGTATTCTGTCGAAACTGCCAGACGCGGATCGCGATTTCGATCTTTTTGGATCTCATCAGCGCGTCGCAGGCAGCTCCGACAGACCACTTCGAATTATTTTGTTCGATTATGGTAACGTGCCTACCACGTTGAGGTGAGCTACGCCGGGATTCGTTTCAACAAGTAGATATCCATATTTTTAAATGGACCTTGTTGGAGCATATGTAATCCTCAAATGTAGCATCGTACTACAGATGACGCACACCACGCCATTTGTAGTATTTTCTTCATGGTTCAAATAAAATCATTTATTAACCTGAAGGTATATTTCAAATGCTTTGCTCGATAAAATGGTAGAAATTTATAAACTTGGATATTTTATTCACGAAAAAAAAACTATTTTAATTACAGGGGCCGTAACTCCGTACATCAAGGCTTTATTATGTTTAAACTACCGATTTTATGATCTCTGTTTCGGAAGCCACCTACGTTGGAATATTTAGCCTTGGGGCCACACGAACATTACAAGTATAATAAAATTGTCTATATAAATTTAGCGAGATATGCAGGCCGTAAAATTATTAATAACTAATTGGCAAAATCTATAGGTATGGTTTAAAACCTCCCACTTTCCATCCCTAAGCAATATTTCTTTCTAATATGCCACCCTACTTTATTTCCCGTTTAAGCGAATTCTTTTATTTTTCCCGCGACAGTCGTTTTCCCCATATATTTAGAATTTTCCAAATATAAAGTTGTCGAATCGATTAAGGCCCTGTTTGGCAACGGCAACTCTCCACGTTTTATAGCTTTGGAGGTCAACCTTTCTTGAATTTATGGATGTCATATTTCAACGCTTCAAACTTTTGGTGAAATTTCCAGTACGATAGCAATACATCATCATTTTTTCATAGTAGGTATATCCATGAGGCAAATGTTATTAAAAGGGCGTTATTGAATACCTTCGTAACATACAGATATCCACAATAAGTACGCTAAAAGAAAACAATTATAGATGTGAATACCGATTTCGAAAACTTAATTCTTTTTACTCTGTTATAAGAACTTTCAATAGTGAATTCATTGCGATACATTTTCGTAATTAATAGAATAAAATGTCAAGGGCGAATGCCGTGGGTAGCGATCGATACCGCGGCACCTTTGATAATGCTACCGAAAGTCATAAAAAGACATATAAGAACATAGGGAATGTCTCCAGAACTTCCGGATCACTTCGTATCAGTATAAATGACTAAATAATAACAATTAAATCCATTGGACCACGGCGAATCCCAGAAACCTTTCACGATGACGTATAAAACTTCGAAACTAATTCTTCCCCAATATATTTAAAGACAGTATTCTAATCTATACAGCAATCGCAAACAATTACAGATGTGGATATCGACTTCGAAATTAATTAAAACTTTTTATTCGATTATAAGAATTTTCAATAATGAATTCGTTGCAAAATATTTTCGCAGCCAATAGAACAAAATGCCAAGAGCGAATGCCGTGGGTAGCGATCGATACGGCGGCACCTTTGGTAATTGTCGACAGTGAATATTTGCAATCGTAAATCAGACAACAGTTTGCAAGCCTAACGGAACATTTGAAATGTCTCCAGAAATATTCAAGATTTAGTATAAATCACACCACTGGACTACGGCGAATCCCAGAAACCCTTCAGGACGACATTTAAAGTTTGTTATGATTCTTCTCCATTACATTTTAAATCAGTGTTCTAATTTATAATTCAATCGAAAAGAATAAAGATTTGATTAGGCGATGATGAAACCGGTAGCAGCTTTCAATTGCGCTACCACCTAAAACAATTTAGAAGGAATGTACTCATTTCCGAACCGACAATCAATTTGAATCTTTCGAGTAGATACCCTCTAGCGCCTGCTGTTCGAAAAGGAGAAAGGATAATGCTCTCACGTTTATGCGTAGGGTGTACGGCGTACGATGCTGTTCGGGGAACGGCGCATCGTGGCAGCGGCGCTTTAAAAAAAATCGTCGGATCCTATAGCTCTCGTGTCGTACATTTATCAACATCGCTGAAAGATTTCCGGATTGGGGAGTTTCGAGGGCCGAGCACTTTTGAAAAGCGTATCCATACATTGTATGCCTCTACCTATCGCTGCAACAGATCGAATCGTCTATAATTTTCCGAGGAGTAACAGATTGGAAAACATGCATGCAAATTGATGAAAAATGTTTCGCGATTTATCTTCAACTTTCCACAAATATTCCGGTGGAAATCAAGTAATATATGAGACTAAATCGGTTCTTCCGAAGAAAAAAGGCATTAGGGTAGGAAATGTTTGTAATAAATATGGTTGGGCATCACTCTCTTGCAAATTTAGAAATATAGTTACAGATTACCGTAACACATTGGTTCACTTTCCTGTTTGTTGTTGTCATTTACATCCTTATCTATCCCTTTGTTCCACACAATTGCAGAATTTCTTATCCTTTTTCTTTGTTCAACTTCTATAAGAAGTGTCTAACAAATTTTTATTGCTCGCAAGTGCCTTAAGTGGATTAGTATGTATAGTTCAAAAGTTAAAACGATTGTTAGTGTAATTCTGAAATCACTTTCGTTCCTTTCGACTCCAAATTGAAATGTTTCGGAAGCGTTTCACATACGTTCCCGTCATTGGGCAAATCGATCCCGATCGCGAACTTCCTGGAGTAAAAGAATTGCTCCACGATTTGTGAAAATTAGGCCAATCGCGTTGCTGGTCTGGCCGTTTCCTGAAGAACGATAACTCTTAGCTATTTACTATACAAAAAATCGAGTAAAAATTTTCTAAAGTTTTAGTATTCCAAAAGTTAGATAAGATGCCTATATGAGATTGAATTTTGTACGAATCATGACGGCATACCTCAGCATATTATTGTGACAGTAACTTTCGTCCTGTCATGTGTTGACAAACAGGGATGTTAGTTTCAGCTGGGTAAAACTTTCTATGTCCAAAAGCGCGAGTCGGACTTGTTCATTGAATACTAAAAATATGAGTAAAGCGATAGAGATAAAAATATAGAATAGCGCAAGCATACGTTCAGGAAGTGGTGTCGGAGGAGAAGGATGATGATGAAAATACAGTGGATAGAAAAGGTTACAAATGTATTGGAAAAGGAGAACAAAAGATGCAACGGATTTTAACAAGGAAAAGAATGGTAGGACTCCTCTTGAGAAAGGAAGAGTTAGTAAAGGAGACTTTGGAATCAGAAACAGGAGTGAAGAGAGACAGAGGAAACCCTGGATTAGATTACTGTTGACAAACAGTTAGAGATGTGGTTAAAACCTCTGTAAGACGTTGTCCCACTAACTATTAATTTAAATAGAAGAACAATTAAAAAGTACATCTGCATGAGCTTTCTTTGCCAAAGTATTTTCATTGATACTCCACAAATATAGATAGAACGTTCTGTCACGTAAATAAGATCCCATTGGACTTTTAGAGTCGTTATGAAAACCTGATCTCTGCTAAAAAACAGATCTTCATTTACAATTTTCATCTAATCTTGCAAATAGTGTTGGACGAAAAATGCGGCCAAGTAAGATTAGATTTTCCCAATGTAATTTGTATGTTGGTAGCCCGGCCGTTCCTGATGGTGTTCTTTATATCAACCCTTCGGTGAATGGCTAATTTTGCAAGCTATTGTGGCGTCGATGAGAGGGCGGGATGAAAGGCTTGTAAACGTTTTATTTTCCAGTGGATTCGTTAGCGAAGAAACCCAATTAGCTTATTCGCAATCGGTACAATTAACGACCGTCCGTGCCCTGCAACTAGGTTGTAGATTGTGCAATTATTTTCTTTTCCGCAAAGCAAATTCCATTTTGCTATATTAGCTCAATACGCGGAGGCGGAAATACTTCCAGTTAAATGAGGGTTACGTTTTTAGGCTTTCGTTCAAATTACAAAGCTAATGATGTAACCGGATTTAAACCAACAACTCGATAACATTTTCGAATCTGGGATTTTCAGGGCACACATACCTATTACTGTACACGGAGAAATTTAATCAGAAGTATTATGTATATCCAGTATCCAAGTATACCATCTTTTGTTCAAAAATCCTAGTTTTATACTTGAACAGTTTACGTATCTTTTTAAGTGTTTAACAAGCAATTTAAAGTCAAAAAGGGCAGGTCCTTTTCGGGGAAAATGAGAATTTAACATTTTAGAAAAGCAATTCAATATGGCCATAGTCTCTCAAAAAACTAGACACCTGACAACGACGAAGGAACCACTTCGAACCAACTATTTTACCGAGAATAAGTACTACTACTGAAGTACCTAGGAGTTGATCCGGCGATATCGAAAATGAAGTATCACAACAAGTTATAAAAGCTAGCAAAATCTTAAATGCTACTATATGAAGGAATAAAGACCTAAAGATCAACACAAAGGAGGATATTTCGCAGTATTACTTGGATTACCCTGTATGATAGAGAACGAAGTGAAAATATAAGGAGACTATGTAAAGTAAAGAATGGAATGCCCACATAGAAGAAATGGGACAAGACAGAATGATAAGGGCAGATAAGTTGCTCCAAAGAAGAGGAAATCAAGGACGACCGAGAAAGAAGTGGAGCGATAATTTGCGTTCTAAATAGATGAAAATCAATGTCCATAGCATGCAATAGGTGTTTTCACTATTGAATTTTTTAAAAACCTTTTGCTTGTTTGATTCTAACCATCTACTAATGCTGGTGGGTGGGGAGTTCCACCGACCAACTCTCTAGAATAAGTCCGGATGATAAGGCTTAAAAATTTCTTGTTTTTGAAGGACTCGTGCGAATAGAGGTGGTGGTATTTAGGGAAAGAAGAATGAATAATCCAGGAAACCGTAGAAAATTTTCATATTTTTACCTTTCTCTTTATATTCGACCATAAAATTCCAACAGAAAATACTCGTAACGTTATGCCTACCATGTACCTAATGGTAACTGATTAAATACTCATTATATTTGCGATGTCTTATGCTCTTGTTTGATTACATTCGAAAACTCGCCGTCGAAAAATGTTATTTGTTACTGTTTCATTTAATTTGTTTGTTTTGTCGTTATTTCAATATTGTTTAGAAAAACATTTACGATCAGGATTTACATTAATTCATTGTTTGTGAAGTTTGCAGATATAGGTACATTGATCGTGTCATTTTGAGCACCATTATCATCATTATTTCACGTTTCGAAGGTCCTGCGGGAGTTTGCGTTTTGCAAAACTTTTCTCTAAATAGATTACTCGGTTCTTCTTCGGGCGGCGTTCTCCAACGAAAATCGAAAATTAATATCGCGGGACAGCAGCAGAATTCCCTGGGGTGGCTTTGTTCATCGATTCTTTAAAATATTCAAGTCTCTCGAGTTCAAATTTATATCCTTTCGAAGCGAAATATGAGCCATGACAAAACATTACCTCGTAGATGCAGTCCTGAACTTCGAAAACGTTCCGATGCGTTCGATGCACACGACCTGATCGATTCTCGACGAAATATTCAACCTGCCGACAATTTTTAAGGGCCATATGCAGCACTGAAGAGGGAAGACTCATATTTTTCACTTGCTTTGATCTTCGGCTGTGAAGAGTTTAAATCCAGAAACTTTCTGAGATTGTTTGTCATTTTATTGCACCTCTTTAAAAAGTAATCTGTGTTTGACGACGGAGACGCCATGTCTTCCAGCGAAATCAATAAAAATTTTATATATGGAGGGCAATATTTTATGACACAATACAATAGGTATGTAAAATTCTACAACGCTGTCGTCATCACCATCGTAAGTCGTCAGTCCTCAGACTGGTTGGACACGCACCTCCACTCTTACCTATATTAGCATTTCTCTAAAACTAGATCATCCTACTATGTCGTGCAATTAAAAAATTCTAATAGAATAAAAGAACAATCGCGACAATTAATATTATAATTATTTGAATTAAATGAAGTACATTCTAAAAGCATTTAAAGCACTTAAGGATTAGGTCTTAAGGTTTGTTGGTTTCAGGAAAGTCACCAACAATTTTGTGCTGAATAAATTCTCCAGTTGTTGATAATGGTTAACTCTGCCTTTGTTTTCCATTTTTTGATCGACTGAACAACAAAGGATCGCTTAAAAAGCAATTTCTTCCGCTATATGACCAAAATAAATAGGAGATAGGCATGCAGAAGAAAACCAAATGAGATGTGTGTTCGAAGTTCCAAACAAGTACACCCACTCCTTGCCTTATTATTCTCCTCACAGCTTGAAGATTTATTTTAATGATTACAGAAAATTGAATGAGTCTATATTTATTTATCGATATATTTGGAAATGTATTACTTTTCCTGGTCCTTCCACAAAATGCTTCAACTATTTTAAGAACTTGTCATTTAAATTGTACGGTTTCTTGAAACCCCTTCATATAAAATTGTTATGTGTTCTAAAATTTGTTTTCGAATAGTCAGCTAAAAAAACCCCAGGTACTGCCTAATGTCAACAAACCTTCAAAAGAAAAATGAATTGCGATCGCAACAAATTAAAAACTAGAAATTAACGTTCTATTCATGATAGCTCTTTAAATGAGAATACCTACTATTACATCAAACAATATTCTGAGAACATAATTAGTATTATAATTATGTGTTATAGGATCAAATTTTAAAGTTCAGCTTTCTTTTAATAAGAGCGCGTATAGGTACTTCTACTTAAGGAAGTTTTCTTTATCACTTCTTCTCATTTATCAGCTTTGTGAACCAGACACCAACAAGATTAATGGTTTCCATACACTCCAATAATAAATCTTTGTATTTGCTTTAAAGGGATTTTATTTTTGGAACGAGTTACTTACTCAAGTTTGACTATTGTCAGGTATCTGCGCAGGCAAGGGAAGACTAATTGTGGGCGATGATAACAATTTATTATGTTCCAGCGTTGGTGCAAACACCTTCTTTTATTTATGAAACGGGATTTTAGATTATTAACTGCAAAATCGATTAGGAATAAAAGAGCCCTTCAAACCAAAAGTACTATTTAAAGCTACAGCAACATGACAGACTTCAAATAATTAACTATTATCCTTGGAGAAACAGAATTTTGCAATTAATGTTACGTAAGTTTGTATTAGCTTACTTTAGATTAAATCAAAAGGAACATATGCAGATGCAATTAGCATTCCTGGATGAGCAAAATCGGTATTTTAGTTTTGTAGAAATTTGACCAAGAATATAACACTATTACTTTAATTTCTGTTTCTACATAAAATCATGAAGACATATTCTTTAAAGATCCTGGTATTTCAAAAAGTGTCTATCTTGAGCTCTTTTACCGTTGATGATTGAATCTTTTTCATCCCAGTTGCTGAAATAGAAGCTAGAAATAGAGCTACCTGTCGATTTTCTTTATGCATTTCAAGGAAACTTTTTCAGGGTTTCGAACAAGAAAGTTCATGTTTGACTGTACGAAGTTTTCCTTTAAGAATAAACTTTCTACCATCAACACCAGCAACTACCACTGTCTTTTTGGAATATCGATTCTAAGAAAAATATTTCTGTAGCAGTAAAATGTTCGATTTGGAAGCTATATTTTACATTCATATTCACACAAATTATTCCTTCTATTTATTAGGTTCAGTCAATTTTGCACTAGTCTATCTCGGACTGATGACCCCATGATGATGACATCGTACTCTTTAATGAAGTACAATAAGGACAAAAATTTAATTTTATGTTTAAATTCGCGGACGCTCGTACCTTTTCAAATAGTAGCAAATAGATGAAATTAAATCCAATTTCAAAAGACAAGTATCTGATAAATCTCGAGATATCAGATCATTTGTTCCGAGGATTTAATTAAGAAGTTGTGTTTTTGAAAGAATCGAAGGAAATAGTTTCAATTTTACGTCTCGTAAACTTTAAATTAAACAGGAGAAAACTTTAATATCCGTTCAGAGCTGTCACACTAGGGCATCTGTTGCAGCCGAAATCGTAGTTTTTCCTTATTTCTCGACGACTTCGAATTAACTTCGTACCATAGAATTCTCAAGTTTTTGACGACAAACCATCATTTACTTGATGTGACAGAAATTTCATTTCTTGAAATTAGTTGAAAATAAATTTTCCTCAAAAAAGATATCATGCCTTTAGTAAACGGAAGCTATCGATTCGTTTATTGTAGGTTTGGGTACGACGACCTTTACTAAATAGCTCCTTAGATATTTGACGAACTTTCTTTCCCAATACCTCGGAAACTCAATAATACCTCTGCAACTCAACGACTTTAAACTTTACTACCCTTCTGGTGATTCTTAATATTATTCTTGCAACACGTCGCGACGCCTCCACTTCTTCGCGTATTGAATACATTATTTATAAATGAAAATTAAATGAAGTTCTGTGGAACTGAACTAATAACATTATTTAAGTTGGTTTCGATGCTGATAGTTGAGTTTTCCTTGCTACTACCTACTGCCCATATTAAAAGGGTCTGCCTTTTGAGTTAAAAAAAATGAGTTTTACCAAAGCGAAAGTCAAGATTTCAAGGAAAACATATCGGTTATCCTGCCACAGTTAAAGTTTACGTAATCCTTATAAATAAGGTCGTTTTGACGTGACCCTCCGCCATAAATAATACGGGAAACAAATGTGAGAGAGAGCAGAATTCGCCAAATGTAGACAATAGTTATTCGGTTTTCAAATGGGAGCCTGAAAGCCAATAAATTATGAAATGAAAGAGAAATAGAGATAAAAGTGGCACTTTTCCTCCTATCAAGAGAGAGTGGGACGTTTTTATGCGTTATCTGCTCTACTTGCAAGTGACGAGTGAGTCTGCCGACGTTTTTTAAGAATAATTTATTGAAACTGGACTTGAGCCAATATCATCATTCCTGCTTCTCCAGGCGTGCGCGGCCACCAGATATTTGCCTTAAATAATAATGTCAGATTTATGCAAATCGAAACGGAACACCATTTAATCTTACCAGCGGAAACCGCCAAATTACATCCAACCCTTTTACGACCATCCCTTCGCCATCAGGAAAGGAGAATCGATTCATTTCACGCGTTTCGCTTAGCTAGCCGGCTGCTTTAAGAAATCCCCATAAACTTTTATCATCATTTAAAGAACACTGAATAATTTTTGATCAGCAATTCATCGAAACTACGAACATGGTTAATGATTTTGAAATTATTAATCCTTATCAGCAGTTGCGATAAATAACTGCTCAAACCGAAGTTGCTACACGCAAGCAAACTGATTAATTATCGAGTAAATGACTGTATTTCGCCATCTATTGATGTTTACAGCAAACTGTATAGTAGCTCATAGACAAAGCCAAATGTTCTTTTTAATATATATTTATGAATAGTTGTTCTGTTTACGTTGTTTTCAAAATTAGTTAGGAATGCACCAGAGAAAATCCAATTACACATTTTGGCATCGCTCTTCTATTCCAAAAGCAATAAAATTAAATTATTCCTCCACTAAAGTCGGCAAATAAATGTCTAGATGAGAATAGTGCATTTAGTAACACACGTTTGTCCAGTGTTAAAAGTTCGAAAATTTCGGATAGCCTGCCAGAGACCTTTCGGCGCTTTCCCCTGGATTAATTCCGCGGGAATTATGTTAGAAGTAATTTATTAGAAAAGTTTTCAACTTCACAAATTAAAACGATTCCTGTTTGAGGCAGTAATTTTGTTTGCTACGTACGTTCGTGGGCAACTGCAAGCGATAATGGGCTTTCATCTGTAAATAATAAAATATACGAATATCCATACGGTACTGCTCAAATCCGACCTTTCTAATAAAATTAATTTGTTTTTGTGTAATATCCAAACTACTGTTGTAAAGGCAATAAAATCTTCCATCATATGGTTTGCGAAAGCTGAATCTGTTTTGCATTATAAAATATCCAGCTATTTTTAGATTCCAATAAATATTTTTTAAGACTTCTACCAGTTGGTCTAAGATAAATTATAGGAAAGATCCACTCGCGTAAGTTTTTTGCCTTGTTTATAAATCTGTGCACATTATGCAAGTCTTTGACTTAAAGTAAATAAACTTTGCAGACGTACGTGTGTGTTTGCATTTTTGCACTTATATCAAATATGGTGTGGACTCCATAAAATTTTGCAAAGCCAATAACTTCTGGCGTTTCTCTTCATGCACAGAGATTTTTCTGTTAACGGTTTCTAATATTAGTTTTACTCGACTGCTTTTCTTGACTTTTTTTATTTACAAAAGCCACGTCAAGGTTTTGTTTTACGAACGAAATTCTTTTTGGTCTAGCAGCAGTAGCCCCTTACTTCTACTTCTTTAATTAAAAGGTCTAATCTTACCTGCAAAAAAGTCAGCCTGTGCTTTCTTAATTAAAAGCTGAAGTTCAAAGCTTACTTTAAAATTTACAGACCTCCAACCAAAGAAAACTTCTCGAATATTGTTAAATCCTTATTCCTTATCCGGTTAAAGCATTTAGTCGAAGCAGTTGGAAAGAAGTACTTACTGAATTACTAATCGAAATGGTCCAATTTTTAATATTTTACTGTTTAGTCGACACTGGTATACTACCTTTAACTAGCCGTTGGTGCCTGAGAAGGTGTCCTACCAATCTATCTCGTCTAATTCTTTCTATCCACGGTATCCCCATCATCCACTAATATCACCACATTTGGATTGCTTCCAACCTTTTCTTTTCCGCCGCGTCCACCATTTTCATACCTGCACAAAGTCATGCTACAAACATCTTTAACAATCTTTTTCGAATTTCTAAATTAATCGTTGGAGAGAATATAAGTGTCTTCCTTTTGTTAAAGGAGAATTTGTACTGCCCTATCCTTTGTTTTGTATCCCTACTGCTCCTTCCATCCTGAATTATCTGACTTCCTAAACTCCGAAAATCAACGACTTCTTCTAATTTCTCTTCTCCTATGTTTAATATACACTATTTCTCTCGTTTCGGTGTGATTAGTTGAATTAAATTTGGCTTTTTTCATAATCTTTCCACACGCCCTAAGTACTTATAACTACATGTAATTTTAATGTATGTAAAAAAATTATTTAATGGAGTTTCCTCGTATTAAATTGTGAACTGATGGTTCCAGGGCGACTTAGGGGATGTTGCATCTTTCATGCATGCAAAGGAATAAATAAAACATCAAACCGTTATACGCCTAACGTAAATTAAAATTGACAGGCAGCCCCGAAGCGTGGGAACCTTTCTGTCACGTTCCAAGATAAACTGCTACACATCTTAAGGAAGACGTAATACGGAAGTACACAATAAAAGGCCGGAATTCGTAATGAACTTCGTATAAGCAGTTCGCTGCCGTTGCGACGTTTTGAAAAATTGTGCGGTACAAAACAAATTCCCTGTTTTATGTTGATTTGTTGCTGCGCCCAAGCCATTCTTTCGTTCTGCTTCGTCGATTTCTAAAGCCCTTACCGGTGAATTTGCACAAGAAAGTAATTTTTTTAACCTTTCATTCGTGGTGACCAGCATGGCGTAGCACTTTTCATAAGTAACTACACAGATCAGGGGCGGCTCGTCGATATCACCATCATTAAGTCCTCAGTCCTAAGACTGGTTGAACACGCACCTCCACTCTTTCCTACCTTGAGCTAATCTTCGCATTTCCTTTAAACTAGAACATCTTACATCTTTAACTATTTGCAAATAGTAATCTAATGTAGGTCTACCTCTACCCCTCCTAACTCCCGATTCCGCCTCTAATATGTCTCTGACTAGACTTAGAGAAAGTGTCCTACCAACCTACTTCTTATGGACTTCCATAGAGTCCTCTGTTCTCCTATTCTTTCTAATGCCTCTTCATTTCTAACTTTCTCTATCCACGGTTCCTCAACATTCACCACATTTCGAACGTTTCTAACCTTTTCTTTTCCGCCGCGTCCACTGTCCATGTTTCGCACCCGTACAGCGTCTTGCTCCAAACAAACACCTTTAACAATTTTTTTGAATTTCTGCATTAACCATTCGCGACCATAGAAGTGAATCCTTTTTATTGATATGCCAATAAGAATAATAGTTTCTTATATTCTCCTATGTTTAGACTAGTCACATGAAGCGATGAACGTGTCTTGCAATACCCACAGTCTTGCCATGCCTCACTCTCTTCGTAAATTTCCTTGTGTACAATTGAAAAATTATTCTGCATAATTGTTTATAATTAAATACAATTCAGCATGAAAGATACACACAACATAGTGTCTCTTAAAAAAACTCGGTGAATATATTAACCGTAACTTTAAAAGTGAAAATGGGTCGCGGGTTTTTTTACTCCGGGATTTAATCAAAATGTACACGATGAAAGTAACTCATCGGAAGCTGAATTTCTTCCAAAGACAAAGCGCGAACTAAAACAAAATCGATCGCTGAAGAAGAATTGCATAAAATGACTCTCAGAACGTTTTAAATAGAATTTACCTTCATCTGAATGATCGACAAGATGGCTAAAGTTCGTTCTTAAGATCATTTCATTTCCATCTTGAATGGAAATTTTGTGAAAACTTCCGCGAGCACTTTCGACATATTTTACTATTTTCACTTATTCCGAATGAATCTTTGAATATTCAATGTTATATAATGAAAACTTAATAATGCTGAGTCCTGTTATCTATATACGACGCAAAAAGAACTGCATCATGAACAAATATATACAATAGAATTGATATAAACTTCTACGGTCATTAAAATTTAACCTTATTCTTATTATTATAAAAGTAACGACGATTTTACGTGATTGAAAATTTATGAGAATGTGCTGATAAACCACATGATATACATGGGTACAAATTTTGAAAATAGGGAACTATAACTTCAGTGGATCAAGAAATTGATACATAACACTTCTGGGACTGTTCGGTCTGTTCCATCCAATTGATGTGAGGAATTATTTAGACGTTCTTGTACGTCTTTAATTTTTCAAAATGTGTTTAAATTTTAATCCAATATTACATCAAGGTATTTGGGACGAAATTTCCTCTTACCTCTGGAAGTTCTCTACACAATGAATTCGACGATACCAGTAAAAAGCCAAAATGTGGAGATCATAAGTTGAAAATATTTTCAGATAATTATGGAAATGTAATAGTATCTTGACAGATTTGTACGTCAGTGTCATAGTTATACTGAGAAAAACACGTTGTTTCTGTACGTTCAAGTTTTGGCAAAAAAAAAATAAAAAATTGCTTCGTTAAAATACCTGTGACTTTATTTATTTTCGTTTGGTAGGTACCTACACTACTTCAATTTCCATGGTAACAATCCCGACATTCGCTTCGTTATCAGAGAACACGGCCAATTAATAAATAATAGGTATCTACATGGTGTCTAATAGCTACTAATGCTATTTCAGCAAACCCTTAAGCAATCCACGATTGTGCAGTACAATACGGTGAATTATTTTACCTCCGTTTCTCGAAATTAGTCCAATCATTGCCGTTTGTAGCGAATCTCGGTGTTCAGATCAAAAACAAAGACCATCTCAGTCGTCGCACCAATCCCTTGAAGCCTTACACCATGTCGCAGTTAATTCCATTTAACTCCTGGGGCCTTCCAATATATCCTGTTAGTATGTTAATTAATTCTGGAGCTTTGAATCTATTAGTCGACCTTCTCCGTATTTGTCGATAATTTGAAAAAAAAGGAAAATGATCGCTGCCTCTTTTTAGTGAGTTCAGTTTAAATATGGACCTTAAAGGTACAGTTCCCTATAATGGCATTTTATTACCTATCAGAACTGCTGTAAATTATTTCTGCCTTATTTTAATTGTATCATTTTTTTAATATTTTAATTGGGTATCTACATTAATAAATACCATTATAAATATACCAAGCTATATTTTTTTATCACAACAAATGTGATATCAAATCTACATAAATAAAAATGTATCCATCATGAAAGCTTTGCTATTTCGAAAGGAAAACATTTATAATTTGAAATCGTTTTCCTGCATAAATTTGGATTATTTAAAATTAGAGAAATCTGAATTTGTTTGCGAAATTCATTTGTATGCAAAACAGGATGTAATTGTTTTTATTAACCGTATGCATAAACATTTGAACTGTAAATTTGAGGAAACTGTTTTACCACGTAATAAAACCCTTATTTATTTATGAAAGTTAACCACAAATTCACACCAACACTATTCTCATAACAAATTAAAATAAGGTCCAATTCCAACGGGAATCTAATCTACTAGGTCTTCATACCTGAGAAGGTGTCCTACCAACCTATCTCGCCTATTTCTTACTCCTATTTTTTATATCTTTACTGCTCCTTCCATCCTGAATTATCTGACTACATGCCGAAAATCTGCTTCTTCTACTTCTAATTTTTATCTTTACATTCACTCTTTCCCTACCTTTTTACCCTTGCAATAAATTCCTATTTCTTGATTAACCAATTTTATACTTTTTCGCAACACAAACAGCAGACAGGCTTTTCCCACAAATTTTTTGGAGCACCCTGTAAGGCAGTTGTGAGTAAAATTGAATATCGAGCGTTCTGCTATCTTTTCAAAAGTTTTTTTGTTCGCTCGGTCCCGTACGTATTCCTGCTCGATATCATTCTTCTTTTGTCTTCAATTTACAAACTTTAGATTCTGTTTGCAAACTGATGTATACACGTACGCTGGCTGACGCCTTTCAAAAGAATTATTTCAGAAAATATTTGCTCAAAGGTTCGTCCTGTCGGCATTGTTGAGACGGAACATATTGAGTTGGCTCCATTATACCTACATATGTATACACATAGAAGAAACGCACGACGAAATAGTAAAATTTTATTCTGGATAAAAGTAAGGATAAACGTGACGTTCGTACCAGCATGTATTCTCCATTTTATTGTTGTACTCTTGTCTGACCACAGGTCAGTTCTTTGATGTAAAATGAAGACTTACACTCATTGTATAGAAAATTGTAAAGAAAAATAAGGTTGAAAAGTCTGCCAACAACTTTTCCTTTCTTAGATCTCTCAAGTTAAAGCGGGGCTAGAAGTGGTATTAGTAAGAAAACATTGTGTCACTTTGGTCAGTAGAATTTTGTTGTTGATAAGTATAAGCCAAAGGAGTATAAAAATGATTTAAACCTACTATATAAGCATAACAATCCTAATAAAACTGGAAGTAGATGAGCAATAACAGTTCAAGCGCAAAATCCCATGTATTTTCGTCTTTTTTCGACCGTTTTACCCCTTCTACCGCTCCTACTCAACGTCACGTCCGTCAGCCATCTTTGACAGCTGTCATCGTCAGCTATTTTGACAGTTATCATCCTGAGCAGCACAGCAGCCCCTTAAGATCAGGAAGCAACAGATGAAGGGGCCTCAGGAGACCGGAGCACCCACAGAAGGAGCGGGACGAAGCCCTGGCTAACGATGACAGCTGTCTAAGATGGCTGACGATGACAGCTGTCAAAGATTGCTGACGGATGTGACGTTAGAGTAGGAATGGAGGGGGTAAAACGGTAGAAAAAGGACGAAAATACATGGGATCTTGCGCTAGAACTGTTATTGCTATCTACTACTGGAGTAATCAACTGCTACAGTTCAGATATGAATTTGCATGTTTACGTATTTACATAATTAGTTGGTTTTGAAATTGTAATGTCAGTTTAAATATAGGTGATTATTAAAGGATATAGTATGAAGTAAATATTTAGGTATATATTAGTTACTGATTATCATTAAACACCATATGACAAGTTATTCAACAGTACTGACTAATACTAATTCAAATTTTAAACAAACAATTCAAATTAATGAATGGACATGCAATAAATAGTTACCTAATTTGGAAGAATTTTCGCATTTCTCGTAATAGAATTTAGAGTTTCAATTGAATTTGTAAATCGGGTATTTAGCGAAGTCCCTAGCCATTGTAGTACACAATATTCTATTACAAAATAAAAGTTCTATTAGGCAGCTAGTCCGAAAATGAACCAATCAATAAATGTATTTTAAACTTTCTTTACAACATTGGCAAAATTTTCATAACTTATTCATTAGTTTATTTTGCATGTTTGTACAGGATTACTCTACCGTTTGTTACATTAGATCACGATCACTGCTCTACATTGTGAATTTCGCAACGGATTAATAAATCACGACAGACAGCGAATTAACACCATCTAGGAAATTTGCCAATTACGGAAGACGATATACTCAACCCAATGGACAGGAAAATGTCTACACATGCCATGTGCCTGCATTTCCTCGGGATTCTACCTAGTGCCGCATTTCCCTCAGCTCATACGTAGATAAGTGAATCTCAGATTTCGGTTCAATAGTGCATAGCTCCTTAGAGTGTGCTGCTAGTGGACATGAAACTTGATGATCGGCAGGCACAATAGCAACAGCGTGATTGTACAAAGTGGATCAATCGATCTTTGAAAAACGAGCTACAGCTGTTTCGATTAAGTCCCACAGCACTCACCCTCAGCGTGACGTACGCGAAATGAACTCTACACGAATGGCTGCAATGACCGGAGTGACTGTAACAGTCGATTGCTCTTGTTGTACCCTGAACTCGTGTTGATTCAGTTTACTACGTATTATCGACTCCACAGGGAGAACAGGACATTATTGAAACAGTTGACGTACATCACAAGAACACAATATAATACAACCCTCGAGGATCACCTCCATTGTTTGCTGCACATACGCTTGAATAAACGATATATTCTATTTTGAAAGAGATTAGAACTCAGACAGTTTTCGTTTCTTTAATAGTCCGGTTAATAGGTTACATAACTACCAAACTAATTAAAAATTTTTAAAAATATATATAAAACAGAGCGAGCTCTCCGTTATCAGGACATTAATAAATACGTCCTTTAAGTTTCTCAGAACTGTATCTCATAAATCATTGCGTTTACCTGATGTAACATTATTATTTGCCGTTTCCTAGTTTTATTACTTAAAAGCTCACCCAGAGATGGCATAGAAGTAACTGTACGTAATACTACATAAATGTATGGAAGGGCTAAATGGCGCTGTTAGGAAATTTCAATTATTAATGCATTGAAATAGTTCCGTTTCTACATCTGTTTCTTAAAATCTATTAAGTATTTAAGTACGTCAGTCTTCTGAAGATGATAATTCAAAGAGAGAACATTATGTGAAAAGCTTAGCTTTCGTTTTAACATTGAGATGCCATTATTTCTTTACGAGTATTCACTAATTTGAATGTAGAGGGTGAATTATTATATCAAATTAGGAAATAGTAATCATACTGCAGTTGAATTTAAATGATTGTATCATCTATTTCCGTTTTCCTATTAATTTTTTAAAACAAAGTANGCTTACTTTAGATTAAATCAAAAGGAACATATGCAGATGCAATTAGCATTCCTGGATGAGCAAAATCGGTATTTTAGTTTTGTAGAAATTTGACCAAGAATATAACACTATTACTTTAATTTCTGTTTCTACATAAAATCATGAAGACATATTCTTTAAAGATCCTGGTATTTCAAAAAGTGTCTATCTTGAGCTCTTTTACCGTTGATGATTGAATCTTTTTCATCCCAGTTGCTGAAATAGAAGCTAGAAATAGAGCTACCTGTCGATTTTCTTTATGCATTTCAAGGAAACTTTTTCAGGGTTTCGAACAAGAAAGTTCATGTTTGACTGTACGAAGTTTTCCTTTAAGAATAAACTTTCTACCATCAACACCAGCAACTACCACTGTCTTTTTGGAATATCGATTCTAAGAAAAATATTTCTGTAGCAGTAAAATGTTCGATTTGGAAGCTATATTTTACATTCATATTCACACAAATTATTCCTTCTATTTATTAGGTTCAGTCAATTTTGCACTAGTCTATCTCGGACTGATGACCCCATGATGATGACATCGTACTCTTTAATGAAGTACAATAAGGACAAAAATTTAATTTTATGTTTAAATTCGCGGACGCTCGTACCTTTTCAAATAGTAGCAAATAGATGAAATTAAATCCAATTTCAAAAGACAAGTATCTGATAAATCTCGAGATATCAGATCATTTGTTCCGAGGATTTAATTAAGAAGTTGTGTTTTTGAAAGAATCGAAGGAAATAGTTTCAATTTTACGTCTCGTAAACTTTAAATTAAACAGGAGAAAACTTTAATATCCGTTCAGAGCTGTCACACTAGGGCATCTGTTGCAGCCGAAATCGTAGTTTTTCCTTATTTCTCGACGACTTCGAATTAACTTCGTACCATAGAATTCTCAAGTTTTTGACGACAAACCATCATTTACTTGATGTGACAGAAATTTCATTTCTTGAAATTAGTTGAAAATAAATTTTCCTCAAAAAAGATATCATGCCTTTAGTAAACGGAAGCTATCGATTCGTTTATTGTAGGTTTGGGTACGACGACCTTTACTAAATAGCTCCTTAGATATTTGACGAACTTTCTTTCCCAATACCTCGGAAACTCAATAATACCTCTGCAACTCAACGACTTTAAACTTTACTACCCTTCTGGTGATTCTTAATATTATTCTTGCAACACGTCGCGACGCCTCCACTTCTTCGCGTATTGAATACATTATTTATAAATGAAAATTAAATGAAGTTCTGTGGAACTGAACTAATAACATTATTTAAGTTGGTTTCGATGCTGATAGTTGAGTTTTCCTTGCTACTACCTACTGCCCATATTAAAAGGGTCTGCCTTTTGAGTTAAAAAAAATGAGTTTTACCAAAGCGAAAGTCAAGATTTCAAGGAAAACATATCGGTTATCCTGCCACAGTTAAAGTTTACGTAATCCTTATAAATAAGGTCGTTTTGACGTGACCCTCCGCCATAAATAATACGGGAAACAAATGTGAGAGAGAGCAGAATTCGCCAAATGTAGACAATAGTTATTCGGTTTTCAAATGGGAGCCTGAAAGCCAATAAATTATGAAATGAAAGAGAAATAGAGATAAAAGTGGCACTTTTCCTCCTATCAAGAGAGAGTGGGACGTTTTTATGCGTTATCTGCTCTACTTGCAAGTGACGAGTGAGTCTGCCGACGTTTTTTAAGAATAATTTATTGAAACTGGACTTGAGCCAATATCATCATTCCTGCTTCTCCAGGCGTGCGCGGCCACCAGATATTTGCCTTAAATAATAATGTCAGATTTATGCAAATCGAAACGGAACACCATTTAATCTTACCAGCGGAAACCGCCAAATTACATCCAACCCTTTTACGACCATCCCTTCGCCATCAGGAAAGGAGAATCGATTCATTTCACGCGTTTCGCTTAGCTAGCCGGCTGCTTTAAGAAATCCCCATAAACTTTTATCATCATTTAAAGAACACTGAATAATTTTTGATCAGCAATTCATCGAAACTACGAACATGGTTAATGATTTTGAAATTATTAATCCTTATCAGCAGTTGCGATAAATAACTGCTCAAACCGAAGTTGCTACACGCAAGCAAACTGATTAATTATCGAGTAAATGACTGTATTTCGCCATCTATTGATGTTTACAGCAAACTGTATAGTAGCTCATAGACAAAGCCAAATGTTCTTTTTAATATATATTTATGAATAGTTGTTCTGTTTACGTTGTTTTCAAAATTAGTTAGGAATGCACCAGAGAAAATCCAATTACACATTTTGGCATCGCTCTTCTATTCCAAAAGCAATAAAATTAAATTATTCCTCCACTAAAGTCGGCAAATAAATGTCTAGATGAGAATAGTGCATTTAGTAACACACGTTTGTCCAGTGTTAAAAGTTCGAAAATTTCGGATAGCCTGCCAGAGACCTTTCGGCGCTTTCCCCTGGATTAATTCCGCGGGAATTATGTTAGAAGTAATTTATTAGAAAAGTTTTCAACTTCACAAATTAAAACGATTCCTGTTTGAGGCAGTAATTTTGTTTGCTACGTACGTTCGTGGGCAACTGCAAGCGATAATGGGCTTTCATCTGTAAATAATAAAATATACGAATATCCATACGGTACTGCTCAAATCCGACCTTTCTAATAAAATTAATTTGTTTTTGTGTAATATCCAAACTACTGTTGTAAAGGCAATAAAATCTTCCATCATATGGTTTGCGAAAGCTGAATCTGTTTTGCATTATAAAATATCCAGCTATTTTTAGATTCCAATAAATATTTTTTAAGACTTCTACCAGTTGGTCTAAGATAAATTATAGGAAAGATCCACTCGCGTAAGTTTTTTGCCTTGTTTATAAATCTGTGCACATTATGCAAGTCTTTGACTTAAAGTAAATAAACTTTGCAGACGTACGTGTGTGTTTGCATTTTTGCACTTATATCAAATATGGTGTGGACTCCATAAAATTTTGCAAAGCCAATAACTTCTGGCGTTTCTCTTCATGCACAGAGATTTTTCTGTTAACGGTTTCTAATATTAGTTTTACTCGACTGCTTTTCTTGACTTTTTTTATTTACAAAAGCCACGTCAAGGTTTTGTTTTACGAACGAAATTCTTTTTGGTCTAGCAGCAGTAGCCCCTTACTTCTACTTCTTTAATTAAAAGGTCTAATCTTACCTGCAAAAAAGTCAGCCTGTGCTTTCTTAATTAAAAGCTGAAGTTCAAAGCTTACTTTAAAATTTACAGACCTCCAACCAAAGAAAACTTCTCGAATATTGTTAAATCCTTATTCCTTATCCGGTTAAAGCATTTAGTCGAAGCAGTTGGAAAGAAGTACTTACTGAATTACTAATCGAAATGGTCCAATTTTTAATATTTTACTGTTTAGTCGACACTGGTATACTACCTTTAACTAGCCGTTGGTGCCTGAGAAGGTGTCCTACCAATCTATCTCGTCTAATTCTTTCTATCCACGGTATCCCCATCATCCACTAATATCACCACATTTGGATTGCTTCCAACCTTTTCTTTTCCGCCGCGTCCACCATTTTCATACCTGCACAAAGTCATGCTACAAACATCTTTAACAATCTTTTTCGAATTTCTAAATTAATCGTTGGAGAGAATATAAGTGTCTTCCTTTTGTTAAAGGAGAATTTGTACTGCCCTATCCTTTGTTTTGTATCCCTACTGCTCCTTCCATCCTGAATTATCTGACTTCCTAAACTCCGAAAATCAACGACTTCTTCTAATTTCTCTTCTCCTATGTTTAATATACACTATTTCTCTCGTTTCGGTGTGATTAGTTGAATTAAATTTGGCTTTTTTCATAATCTTTCCACACGCCCTAAGTACTTATAACTACATGTAATTTTAATGTATGTAAAAAAATTATTTAATGGAGTTTCCTCGTATTAAATTGTGAACTGATGGTTCCAGGGCGACTTAGGGGATGTTGCATCTTTCATGCATGCAAAGGAATAAATAAAACATCAAACCGTTATACGCCTAACGTAAATTAAAATTGACAGGCAGCCCCGAAGCGTGGGAACCTTTCTGTCACGTTCCAAGATAAACTGCTACACATCTTAAGGAAGACGTAATACGGAAGTACACAATAAAAGGCCGGAATTCGTAATGAACTTCGTATAAGCAGTTCGCTGCCGTTGCGACGTTTTGAAAAATTGTGCGGTACAAAACAAATTCCCTGTTTTATGTTGATTTGTTGCTGCGCCCAAGCCATTCTTTCGTTCTGCTTCGTCGATTTCTAAAGCCCTTACCGGTGAATTTGCACAAGAAAGTAATTTTTTTAACCTTTCATTCGTGGTGACCAGCATGGCGTAGCACTTTTCATAAGTAACTACACAGATCAGGGGCGGCTCGTCGATATCACCATCATTAAGTCCTCAGTCCTAAGACTGGTTGAACACGCACCTCCACTCTTTCCTACCTTGAGCTAATCTTCGCATTTCCTTTAAACTAGAACATCTTACATCTTTAACTATTTGCAAATAGTAATCTAATGTAGGTCTACCTCTACCCCTCCTAACTCCCGATTCCGCCTCTAATATGTCTCTGACTAGACTTAGAGAAAGTGTCCTACCAACCTACTTCTTATGGACTTCCATAGAGTCCTCTGTTCTCCTATTCTTTCTAATGCCTCTTCATTTCTAACTTTCTCTATCCACGGTTCCTCAACATTCACCACATTTCGAACGTTTCTAACCTTTTCTTTTCCGCCGCGTCCACTGTCCATGTTTCGCACCCGTACAGCGTCTTGCTCCAAACAAACACCTTTAACAATTTTTTTGAATTTCTGCATTAACCATTCGCGACCATAGAAGTGAATCCTTTTTATTGATATGCCAATAAGAATAATAGTTTCTTATATTCTCCTATGTTTAGACTAGTCACATGAAGCGATGAACGTGTCTTGCAATACCCACAGTCTTGCCATGCCTCACTCTCTTCGTAAATTTCCTTGTGTACAATTGAAAAATTATTCTGCATAATTGTTTATAATTAAATACAATTCAGCATGAAAGATACACACAACATAGTGTCTCTTAAAAAAACTCGGTGAATATATTAACCGTAACTTTAAAAGTGAAAATGGGTCGCGGGTTTTTTTACTCCGGGATTTAATCAAAATGTACACGATGAAAGTAACTCATCGGAAGCTGAATTTCTTCCAAAGACAAAGCGCGAACTAAAACAAAATCGATCGCTGAAGAAGAATTGCATAAAATGACTCTCAGAACGTTTTAAATAGAATTTACCTTCATCTGAATGATCGACAAGATGGCTAAAGTTCGTTCTTAAGATCATTTCATTTCCATCTTGAATGGAAATTTTGTGAAAACTTCCGCGAGCACTTTCGACATATTTTACTATTTTCACTTATTCCGAATGAATCTTTGAATATTCAATGTTATATAATGAAAACTTAATAATGCTGAGTCCTGTTATCTATATACGACGCAAAAAGAACTGCATCATGAACAAATATATACAATAGAATTGATATAAACTTCTACGGTCATTAAAATTTAACCTTATTCTTATTATTATAAAAGTAACGACGATTTTACGTGATTGAAAATTTATGAGAATGTGCTGATAAACCACATGATATACATGGGTACAAATTTTGAAAATAGGGAACTATAACTTCAGTGGATCAAGAAATTGATACATAACACTTCTGGGACTGTTCGGTCTGTTCCATCCAATTGATGTGAGGAATTATTTAGACGTTCTTGTACGTCTTTAATTTTTCAAAATGTGTTTAAATTTTAATCCAATATTACATCAAGGTATTTGGGACGAAATTTCCTCTTACCTCTGGAAGTTCTCTACACAATGAATTCGACGATACCAGTAAAAAGCCAAAATGTGGAGATCATAAGTTGAAAATATTTTCAGATAATTATGGAAATGTAATAGTATCTTGACAGATTTGTACGTCAGTGTCATAGTTATACTGAGAAAAACACGTTGTTTCTGTACGTTCAAGTTTTGGCAAAAAAAAAATAAAAAATNAGAGTAGGAATGGAGGGGGTAAAACGGTAGAAAAAGGACGAAAATACATGGGATCTTGCGCTAGAACTGTTATTGCTATCTACTACTGGAGTAATCAACTGCTACAGTTCAGATATGAATTTGCATGTTTACGTATTTACATAATTAGTTGGTTTTGAAATTGTAATGTCAGTTTAAATATAGGTGATTATTAAAGGATATAGTATGAAGTAAATATTTAGGTATATATTAGTTACTGATTATCATTAAACACCATATGACAAGTTATTCAACAGTACTGACTAATACTAATTCAAATTTTAAACAAACAATTCAAATTAATGAATGGACATGCAATAAATAGTTACCTAATTTGGAAGAATTTTCGCATTTCTCGTAATAGAATTTAGAGTTTCAATTGAATTTGTAAATCGGGTATTTAGCGAAGTCCCTAGCCATTGTAGTACACAATATTCTATTACAAAATAAAAGTTCTATTAGGCAGCTAGTCCGAAAATGAACCAATCAATAAATGTATTTTAAACTTTCTTTACAACATTGGCAAAATTTTCATAACTTATTCATTAGTTTATTTTGCATGTTTGTACAGGATTACTCTACCGTTTGTTACATTAGATCACGATCACTGCTCTACATTGTGAATTTCGCAACGGATTAATAAATCACGACAGACAGCGAATTAACACCATCTAGGAAATTTGCCAATTACGGAAGACGATATACTCAACCCAATGGACAGGAAAATGTCTACACATGCCATGTGCCTGCATTTCCTCGGGATTCTACCTAGTGCCGCATTTCCCTCAGCTCATACGTAGATAAGTGAATCTCAGATTTCGGTTCAATAGTGCATAGCTCCTTAGAGTGTGCTGCTAGTGGACATGAAACTTGATGATCGGCAGGCACAATAGCAACAGCGTGATTGTACAAAGTGGATCAATCGATCTTTGAAAAACGAGCTACAGCTGTTTCGATTAAGTCCCACAGCACTCACCCTCAGCGTGACGTACGCGAAATGAACTCTACACGAATGGCTGCAATGACCGGAGTGACTGTAACAGTCGATTGCTCTTGTTGTACCCTGAACTCGTGTTGATTCAGTTTACTACGTATTATCGACTCCACAGGGAGAACAGGACATTATTGAAACAGTTGACGTACATCACAAGAACACAATATAATACAACCCTCGAGGATCACCTCCATTGTTTGCTGCACATACGCTTGAATAAACGATATATTCTATTTTGAAAGAGATTAGAACTCAGACAGTTTTCGTTTCTTTAATAGTCCGGTTAATAGGTTACATAACTACCAAACTAATTAAAAATTTTTAAAAATATATATAAAACAGAGCGAGCTCTCCGTTATCAGGACATTAATAAATACGTCCTTTAAGTTTCTCAGAACTGTATCTCATAAATCATTGCGTTTACCTGATGTAACATTATTATTTGCCGTTTCCTAGTTTTATTACTTAAAAGCTCACCCAGAGATGGCATAGAAGTAACTGTACGTAATACTACATAAATGTATGGAAGGGCTAAATGGCGCTGTTAGGAAATTTCAATTATTAATGCATTGAAATAGTTCCGTTTCTACATCTGTTTCTTAAAATCTATTAAGTATTTAAGTACGTCAGTCTTCTGAAGATGATAATTCAAAGAGAGAACATTATGTGAAAAGCTTAGCTTTCGTTTTAACATTGAGATGCCATTATTTCTTTACGAGTATTCACTAATTTGAATGTAGAGGGTGAATTATTATATCAAATTAGGAAATAGTAATCATACTGCAGTTGAATTTAAATGATTGTATCATCTATTTCCGTTTTCCTATTAATTTTTTAAAACAAAGTAATTGAAAATGTTTTTTTCCATTAAATTACTATATGTAGGTAATGTATTTCATTATTAAATACAGATTTTCCGATAACGAGCTATTGTGATTACTATACGCAAACAGCTATTTATATAGGCATTCCAATTGTACGAACTCTGTTTTCGTATTGTTACAAATGATGGAATTAATTACACCACAGCGAGGCTTAATTCGGTTAAAATATTGTATTTGCTCGTTCAATTGGTGAAAATCGAAAATTTTTAATTAACCCACTTGCCTGTATTAACATTGGAACGATTTCGGCTAAATTGAATTAAAGTAATTGCATTTACGCTCCACAAACAGTTTAAAGGGGCCGATTCTCTATCGCACTGTTTCTGAATTTATAATAAATCTATAAATCGGCTCAGTTGCTGCTGTTGCAATATCTGCACATTTAATTTGAGTAAATTATTAAATCCTGTCTCTGCCAGCAGACCTCAATTACAGAATAAAATATTGAAGAATTATTAAACCCTGAAATAACGGAAATCTGAATGGGACATGTCACGTTGCTTTTCACACTGTAATAATTAATTAATCCTGTCTGTTTTCTAGTTAATCGAACTTTTGCAGCGATAAATGTCAAGCCTTTCTTTTATTCCTTAATTATTTTACAATACAATTTGTAATACCATAGTCCTGTCGCTCTCTCATTACTTTACGGATTACAATACTTGAATGCAGGTTTTATAGGGCTGGCGTCTTCATTACTGCGTGAATTTTATGGTCTTATTCACCGTGTGGTCTTTTTGAGATTCACCAACAAAGAGGGTCGACAAATATTTCCATCAAAATGATTAATGCAGTTACTCACGCAATACGGAATACAGTTTGGTACTCTGGTCATAAGAAATAGAACAGCATTTTGAAAAAATTGCTACCAACAGGCTTAACAGACCATTGCATTTAGAATAATAACAACAATATTGAATTGATCTCCATATGGAAAAGCAGGCCTTCCTGTAAATTTATCGGGTTTACTGTAGCACTTGTGTAACTACTTCAACGTTTATAGTACTGTTTCTGTGGACATCTTTCGTCATATATAACGAAAGTGATGATAAGCTAGAGGTGGGGGAAAGATGCGTAATATATCAAATGGTACTCATCCATTTCTTTTTCAGAAACAAGGGTGTATTGCAAATAATCTTGTTAAAAGAGAGTGGATACTCTCAGCTGCCGAGCTCATCCCTTTTCTTGTGCGAATTTCAATCATACAATAGGTCGCGGCGCAACGACGGCGTCACAAAAGTTGAACTATTGCATGTCTGTCAGCGTCCACTTGATTGATGAACATGTGATACGTAACATAGACATGCACACGTATCCGGTTTATTGTACACACCACGTTACGTAGTACAAGCGTCTCCTTATCGTTCCCTAAATAGAAAGGTACTTCGGACGGGAGCCGCAGTAAAATCGACTTTATAGCCGGTATTGCAGTCAGCCATTTGGACCGAACGAACGGCGGAAGCGAAATTAAAACCGCCGAGCTATTTGTAGTTAGAGTTTTGCAAAGTGGTAGTTTTAATTTAATGCTCCATTCACTGGCAGATAAAACTGATGAGTTTGAAGCAGTGAAATGTGGGGTGCCATCTTTTTTAAACTCTCGATTCACATCCGCCCCCTACCCATTCTGTTATCGATAAAAAAATTAGTTGCTATCTGCAAGATGAGTATAAAAATTATCTGTTACTGTTAACTGTTAACTCTTCTCTCAATTTGATACATTTATTTGGCAAAGACGATATGAAAAGTAATACATCGTCTTTATTTTTATTGCTATTAATAAAATAGTAGATTAACTGACTTAATATAATCAGACATTATTATAAATTATTCAATTTTTTGAGAAAATGTTATAAACTCTGTAATTATACGGAAAACTAATCAATAAATCATTAGAAATGTGTCAGAAGCAGGTTAGGGTGGTGAGGCGGATGAGCGTTTTTACTCGCTTTGGTCCATCTGTAGCGCTCACCACGCCATTTGTAGTATTTNAAACGCACTGTTAAGACAGCAGGTAAAAGTTGGTCTGTGTTCTGTCGGAGCTGCCTCCGACGCGCTGATGAGATCCAAAAAGATCGAAATCGCGATCCGCGTCTGGCAGTTTCGACAGAACACAGACCACTTCGAATTATTTTGTTCGATTTTATCCATTTATTAATATTAAATTGTTGATTAAATTATCCAACTAAATTTGCATTCGACGTACCATTACGTACATTCCAAATCCAACATAAAAAGTGTTTCTGAATCCAATTAACCTTTGTGTACATTAAAATCACGATCACACATAAAAAAAAATCGTTTTCTCTGTTAATGTCGTGACTAATTTATGAAACAATAACATTTTCTAGAGTATATTTTATTGTGCGAGTCATTTCATATTCTTTTAATTCGAAAAACCAATCCATCGTGAAAGTGACAAATGGCAAATATTTCCACGTTAATAAATGATGAATGGGTGGTGTGTAGTTGTAGGTAGGTGGTTTAAAAGCGACACGTCGGCTTGATGGAGCACCCCGTCGCGACGGCTTCCTGGGTGATTTCTAGGCTTTTATCGCGTTCGCGTTCCGCGACTGCAACGAAATGAATTAACGTTAAAAATTTACAGTCGCACAATTATCACTAATTCCCATTCTCTATATAACACACAGTCTACGTTATTGCGGTACCGCGGCGGCAATGCCGTGCCGTTGTTTTAGTATAAATATGAAAACAGACATTACTTTCCTGTTTTAGCGTTGTTTGTGGAACCATTAATATCGATTTACTATCAGGAGGCCTCCCAGGCGAGGGAAACTAAAGCATAGTCATTTTATGGTAATACCCGGTATCCCAATGTGAGAAGCAATAAATGTTGGCTAGACTTTGTTCCCGATTGTTGCTTTACGATAACGGTCACCTTATACCTATTCGATTTTCACGAACAAATTTAGAACTAAACATACATTAATATTACTTTGGATTTATCACAAGACATTTTGCTTTAAGAGTATTTATTACTAAGTAATTGATATAACATCTAAGTAGAGGCAGTACCGTCATCTAGTGGATGCTTACTCTAACTGGTCTAACTGAATTGACGATGCAGTTTGTTTACGTGTTGACCACATGCAAACCATATTGATACGTCGTGATTTCGATCTTATTAGATCTCATCAGCGCGCCATAAGCAGTCTCGATGAATTACTGATCAAATCAAGCCCTTAGGAGCGAGTTGGTAGGTATAATATCTAAGTACAGCCAGTGCATCACTTGACCATAACATTAGTAAAGTCTTGTCTGACATTTCTGACCAAACGTTCTTTATTGCTAATTGATGTTATTGATACATACTTTCTGTTAAAGGAAAAACGATTACAAAAAATGTATCTCATGATTACGCCAGTTTCACTGAAATCTTTATAATTATCTCTAACGATAGCAGTTTCGTGTTTTCCGTGTCTAAACTCAATGGTTATTGATCAGATATTTTAATATCTGAAAGACTATCGTTAACAAAGCTTTATAATTAAGATGTAATCTAGCTATACAACGTTATCTTCATAATGTGTAAACTTATAGACCAATCTACGTACGTCTATTTCTGGTTTAATTCATGCCATTGTGTAGACTGAATAATATGCTTATTGTCTATGCTGTCGACATACTCAGAAATTTATTACTTACTCGCTGTACATAATGTTCATATAAATGTAAGGGTACATTGTAATTAAATAGCCCATCAGGTGAAATTTTCAAACTCATAAAAATGTAGAAAACAATAGAGGAAAAATTATAAAACTTACCATAGGAGTGTAATAAGTAATGATGCTAATTTGGTCCATGACCTTGTTGAAATTCTGTAATTAATAAAAACAATTAAATTGGTTAAGAACGCTGCAATTGTTCAATACTGTTATATAGTATATATCATTTAGATAGTTTGAACTAAGCGGAAAAGGTTCGGAAAAACAATTTCAAAATTATGTTACATTGCGTTATGAGCACGCTTACATTATCGGAAAATGACAAAGCATATGTTGACACAATTTTCAAGAAACTCTCTCAGCAAAACGTATCTTGAGTATATCCAATACTTGACATGTTTCTCAAGTGATGTTTGAGAAATGTCCACACCTTAACCATCAGCAAATTGTTTTCGCGGTAGACCTACGACGATATCGTTACCAGAATCACGCACGGTAGAACGATTTTATTCTGGCATTGATTTAAAATTTAATACAAAGAAAGATTTTCTAATTACGATCGAAGACGGGAAGGGTAGTTGTAAATAGAAAATATTGTTGTTGCAAAAAGGACAATTAAAAGTAATGGTTGAACAAAAAAAGGACGATTTTCTCCATAGACTTGTTCATTGCTAATGCAAGAAATGTGTTTCTAATTCAATTATCGAATCCATTAAATAAATGTTTCTTTGGTAGTTTCTGAGTGTAGAACTTTCGAAAGTAAATGTACAATTTGGAATTGGATGGAAGTGCATTCCATATTCTGTGAACGTAAAATGTGCTGTGTCAACAAATGCATCAACCGATTTTTACGAGTAATGCTCCCTTCTCTAAAAGATACTTCCTGTAGAGAATGCTAAAGAAATAATAAAAATATTGCTAGGGAATATTGTGAAGTATTGCAACAAAATATATACAATCTTATGAATACCGCTGGTTTAGAAGGAACTTAGGTACGTCATATTCTATGCGTTACCAAAAATCATCAAATATTCTAAACATACATAGGTCTATAACAACAAATCAGCGTCAATTTAATAGGAGCTATTTCAATGTTTTACTGAGAGAGCGATTATAGCCCAATTTTTTATGTTCATTGCATATTTACAAAGGGATTTAATAATGAATTTCGATTTTAGGCAAAGCTGCTTTTAACCAAACCAATAACCAATACTTTTTTGTTAAAAGGCCATTAGTAGTCAGTTACATCCAAGAAGATTCGTTTGTTGTACATAGATAGATACTCTATCTATCAATTATTCATTTACAAAGAACTAAATGTTAAGTTGATTTAAATATCTAATACTGAAAGGAGTACTCTAATAGTTTACATTTATCTATTAATGACCAAACACCACTTAATATTCTTGATTTAATCTTTCACGACTGTCGTGTGAAGAAACTGGATTTTCGGATTCTAGTCGTGTCATAGTGATGACATTCCCATAACGGATCGTCAGGACTCAGACTCTTCTAGCAGCGGCGTCGTTAAGCATGAATGGTTATATGGTCATGGTTTCTCCCTGTTGAGATTGCTCGGGTATTTGTGGATCTCAAATGCTTTCTTGACTAACCTGGGGAAGTAGCAACACTATAGCTAGTATCTTTGCTGATCGAATTGGGTGTCGTGTATTGTTTCAATCGATTGGATATCTCATGTTTTTTCATCTTTGTTGTGATGGATCTACTCGTTTCCCCGATGTAGATCTTTCGACAGGACCATGGTATCCGGTGTACTCACTCAGATTCCTATGGAGCAACATCCGCCACTCTGGTTTCTAAGTTTACTACAAGTGTTGAAAATGGTCTTGACACCCTCCTTCTGTAGAAGTGGATCTATTCTGTCCGTGACTCCTTTGTAGAATGGCAGATATACTGTGGACATTGAACTTTCACGTTTCCGATACCCAGTACGTCAGTGCCACAATGAAGTTCGTTTTCTAAAGATTTTGGTTGAAAATATCGAAGTTTCATTGACATTAAGAACCACAACTTCCCCAGGGTCATCAAGGAAACGCTAGAGATCCACAAACACTTAAACAATGTCAACAGGGAAAGAGTCAGTTCAGCAACAGCTTTGGAGATCTTGCATCGACAACATGAAGTTCCTGAAGATATCTCTTGTGATAGGAGACGAAATGTCACCATGATCCGTTACGAGGATGTAATCAATAAGACACGATTAGAATCCAAAAGTAGAATTTCTTATGTTTGATTGGTTCGCGTATACTTATCACGGAGATACCTGCGTAAGTCAAAAATCCAAAAAAAAAAATGGTGTTGCATTACTTATGACGTTATATGTACATGGTTACATCCTCTTTACTAGTTGCAGCAGAATATTTGGGAATTTATTGACGCTTCACCTTCTAGAGTTTAAATTTGTTTTGAGTTCTGCACTAACGAATAAGTGATCGATATCCATTCACTCGTTGATTTCAAGTAATATTTCATTAGAGAGATTAACTGTAATTCGTACCGATTACATAGGTACTGCATACATAAGTATCACTTTAATTATTTCGCGTAGCTTTAATATGTATATATCTCCGTGAAATGATGGCGACTTTAAAGGGTGCATTAACATATTAAAATGAATTTTGCTTGTATTTTTGACGATAACGTAGAGAAAGTCGTAAAAGAAATCGTTAAACACTTCCACCACGCATAAAACGAAACGTAAATCTCGCTAGGAAGCCATCAAGTTCGTTTAATGGCGTTTTACATTAAAAGAAGTAATTTTGTTTTTAAACTACAATTCACTTGCTTTTCCGTACCTGCTTTTGTACTGTGTTGGTCGATAAATTAGTCGCACTTTTACCATTTTTCTTCTAGCGATAAATTCTATTTTATAAATGGCACAAATAAATTCTTCTTCTATTAACGACGTCATGCTAAGCACGAAACGAACGAAGCGACCGAACGCGGCTCGGATTACCACAAACTGCACATTAAATGTAATGTTTATTTGTTTGCAGCGCGGAAATTAACCGCACAATTGCTTTACAAGAATTTAAGCCGGGTTATGGGATGTAGAAATTAGAAAATTTTACTGCTCTCAATGAACCATTCTTACAAATCGCCCAGGGAAAGGAAAGTTCCCACCTAATACCGATGTCAAATGTCATGTTTCCTTCTAATGACGGGTATACATCTATATAGGCAAAACTTACTATAACAAGAACACAAAACTAGTAATGGTGCTATGAAAATAAATAAAAGTAAAACAAAAATATTGGTATGCAAGGGAAGAAAAAGTAGAGAAATAATATAAAGATAGGAGACGAAAAATTAGAAGAAGAGGTATTTTAGGTATCTAGAAAGTCAGGATGGAAAGAGTAATAGGGATATAAAGCGGAGGATAGCGCAGGGTCAAGTCGCCTTCAATAAAAAGGAATCAATTTAGAAATTGAAAAAGGTTGTTAAAGGTATATGTTTGGAGCACGGCTTTGTACGGGTGCGAAACATGGACAGTGGGAGCGGCGGAAAAGAAAAGGTTAGAAGCGTTCGAAATGTGGTGTTACAGGCGAATGATGAGGAGACCGTGGATAGAGAAGGTTAGAAATGAAGAGGTATTAGAAAGAGTAAGAGAACTGAGGACCTTATGGAAGTCAATAAGAAATAGGCGAGATAGGTTGATAGGACACCTTCTTGGGCATGAAGGTCTAGTCAGAGACATATTAGAGGCAGAAACAGGAGTTAGGAGGGGTAGAGGTAGACCTAGATTAGATTACTGTTCTTAAATAGTTAAGGATGTGGGTTATTCTAGTTTTAGGGAAATGCGAAGATTAGCTCAGGATACGAAAGAGTAGAGGTGCATTGCCTAATTTTGTACTGTCGTAAAGATTAAAAGGAAGTAGCAATTGGGTAGTGTGAAGGCACAAAATCCTTGCTCACCTGCGCCATTTGGGTGAGATAGTTGCTATTGCGCCCATGGTAAAATGGCAATTTCGCGAGGAATATGTTTAAAATCTTATGAATATTCCACTGAATGTAATCTTCATTTGCAAATAATGGGTGCTCTGGAGCTTTAAAAAGGATCAGGACGACTGTGATACTTGTTACAGTTAAACGGAATTGCATTACCGAGCCATCTGCTACTTTATCTCGAATCTGTACGCGCCTTCTTGCCGCCTCAGCCAGAAGCGCGACAATGTTATTCTTTCGAGTAATACCCGGATACGGCTACGTTCCGCTTCGAAAGAGAATTTTCCTCAACCTCCATTTCGGCCGAGAAAATAAATTAGAAGGATCTTCTGCGACTTCTGCTTATAAGGAAATTATTCGTTTATCGCGTCCTGCGACAAAAGTCAACTCCGGAAAAGTCTGTTTAAATTTAGATGAGATATAGCGGCGCGTCATCTTTTAAACCAAAAAAGAGTGATATTTCGGAGATATTAAACATCCTGTTGTCATGTTAGTTTGCTATTTAATGCCATTAAATAGTAAAATGTTAATGTCACAAGCTGTTTTTATTTAGGAAAACTTTTTGCAACAGGATTTCACTGTCAGTTTTGTATTTTCTATTAAAATTATAATTAACACCGACGCATCTGAATTCCTAGAATGTTTCTGATAATTGAAGCCCTCGCTTTCTCATTCTTTGAATTTATAATTATAAAAGTTCGATTACACTTCGAAGAATTGCTTGATTTACCATGAAGGTAAATATCCTACAAAATTACAAGTTAAAGGATACTTTTCGTTTCATCAATAATTGAAAATCTTAAAGATTTAGGGCTGAAGATCGGTTAAAATCCGGCAAGTTGGAGATTATGGGACAAGTTTCGCTTCTTAATGGGCTAATCTCATCTCCATAACTAAGCTTGTCTACAATTATAAAATACTCTCCTCTTCGGAGGTACTATCAATAAACTTGTGTTTACAAAACGGACAACTATGGATACTGATGTTTCGTAAACTGATATTGTGGTGCATTTTAGATAGAATGTAGAGCAGGTTGTCAGGTTCACATATGCCTGTCTGTTCGGTCCTCCGTAGCATGTCAACCAGGGGATTAACAGACCGCAATAAACAGTATTTGTTTGGATTAGTTAAACCGCAAGTCGAACAACATGTCGGCTCCAACGGAACGACCCGGCGAACTGCACCTCTGGACAATACCGCGCGTGCAGCAGTGTTGATAAACTGACTCATTGTCACCAGGTAACCCTCTTATTGTACATGATAATTATTCAGGTGTACAATGTATATTGTAATATGAAAAATCGTCAGCCAGATTATACAAAAGAATAGCCAGTTTGGGAGTGTTAGAAATATAAAGTAATTTTTCGACTTTATGCAACCTCGTCAGTGACCTTTAAACTGTTAGGGGTCATCTTATGTAGGGGCATATTTCTATGCTGCCACTTTAGTTCTTAGTTAAGTAATAACCATCGATATTGGTCAGCAATTTCAACAAAGAATCAAAAGAAAATTGATGAAATGAAGGCTATTTTATGGGGACAAGCCACTCAAGTGGATTTAGCAGTGCAGTAACAGGATCGTGAAAAATGCGAGGATGATGCAAGGGTAGGGTGACGTTCGACCTACTTTTTTAACATTGTTAGGGTTGTGTATCATGTGTTTCTTCTTGAAGGACAAACAGTAAGTGTTACCTTTTATATATTTGAGCGATTATATGCGTTGTGTGTGACTATGGGAAATTAAGAAAATGCACCTGTATATCCAGCAGTGACTGACTACGAATTTCTGGCCCATAATTCATCCTAAGATTTCTTTTTGTTCCCTAAATGCAAAAAATGATCACGCATATGGAGACAGTACAAGGAGAAATGATAAAGCAACGTCGGTTCTGAGAATTTCCCGGGACTTTTTGGGCAGTGGAAACTGAGATGAAACAAGTACGTTGCCTCAAATGGGGAGTATTCTAAGAAGGATAAGATTAATTATTAATACTCTGAATTTTAGTTCGCATATCTATCGGACAGACTTCATATCCACAATCAATTACTTTCACGACAACGAAGATTAAGTGGTGACCTTTTTGATTTTGTAAACAATTTCGTATCTTCGTGCGTTTAAAATGTTACCAAGTGAATCAAAATGTACTGGATCTATGAGTTGATTAAGTATTTAGTATTCATTTCCTTTTAATTGGATGGGTTCAAGAGCAATGAATGAGGGAGAAGTTACCGTGGCGGCGTCTTTATGATGAACGATAAAGCTGAGAAATCGACGAGTAATAAACCCGTTGCAGGGACATAAAACAGATTCTTGAGCATTTCATTGTTCATCGTATGAATTATTCAAGCAATATAGTTTGTGATTAGAAACGAAACGTTACTGCGCTTTCTTCGGTCTAATTCACTCGCACAGACAATGTAGAAGATGACTTGGCGCTCCAAGATGTTCCTAATGTGACCAATGTGATGACGATGGTTTGCTGTAATGAGAACGCTCCCTTTATGGTAAATTAAAATTTATCGTGACACTCTAATTAAAGTTCCTCTAATTATTGCGTTACATGTCATTTTCTGGTTTTGGGTAATTTACTTCTTACAGTCAAGTTAACTTTAAGAGGCATACACAATTTATGTTTAACCAAAACCAGATTTATATTAGTATTGATTCCTTTTAAATCATTAAATAATGTTTTTTGGTCCTTCGAGCCGGATTCTAAGTCGGTTTTATCGATCAATGATTGGAATAATCAAAATATATGAATTGCAATTCTCAGGATTACCAAATAATATGATAAAAACATGGACTTGGTACAGAATATTATCGAGGACCTAGTGTTGTTGCTATATTTAATTAAATAACTGTGAAATTACAACTATTTATCTCATTCACCTAATTCAGCAACGATACCATATGGCTTAAAATAAATTACATTAGAGCAGTGAAATGTATAGGTACAAAATGTTATATTTTCATAAGATGCTTCTTAAGTTTATCAAAGGGAACTTAATAACGCATAATTACATTCGTTTCTGGTAATAAAAAGAATACCTGAAGAAAACAAAAAATTATTCCGTTAAGGTATCATCTCATTTGCTTTGATTCATATTTTAAAATTGAATTTCGGAATTGTAAAATTTCATGATTCCGAACTCATTTATATAAATCTTATAATGCAAAAATTTTGTTTATTTAATGTACAAATCTTGAAAATAAATAGATAAATACTTAATATAATTTTAAGTTATGGGAATTCTTTTTTATCTCGACAAGGTTGTTTGCAAATCCGTGCGTCAGTTATTAGTTGTGCTTTTCTCGGCTATGCCTAGCTTCCTTACCAAAAAATCGCATTAATAATCAGTTTAATCCGTTGATAAAACGTCGAAGGAGTATGAAAACACGGCCATATTTTATCCGAAACAATGAACGAGCCAAGCGGCCTTCCCGTGATTTATTTCTTCCCTCTATTCTATTTCTACCCGGTGTTTACGTTGTGTCCAATCAATGAGTGGCCGAAGCGAGAAGCTGCCGAAGAGGAATCGAGGCTTTTGCTGTATAAACGAAACTGGAATTGTTGGTTCTTGTCTCTAGTAATGGCTCCACGATTCACGAAACAAAATTGCCAACGTAATGCTTTTTTGACCCGAAAAGATGTCACAGTTGGTCAAGAGGCATGTGTGTCTTCGATTAAGACAGACGGATTGCTTCTTCTATCGGCCTTAGCCACGACGATTGATTAATTTCATGGATATTTAAGTTAGTTTCGGATCAATTATTTATTAATTCCTTCTTAGTTTCAACTACATCCCCTCAGACGTTTCAAATCTTTGAAGAATGTCTCAATTCATGAATCAAACAAGTCTTGAATTGTTACAGCACAGGAAGGTAATAGTGTAAATATTAAAGTGTCTACAAGAAATGATTATACTACACAAGAGAACAGCATTCTAATAACGCAATAGGTAATCCTAATTCCAACTCAGATCTAAAAAGTAGAAAAGGCAGTCCCGAACCAAATAGAGCCTCACTTAATAACCATAAAACTTGTTTATTACGAACACGTAGTGGACGAAGCACGTGTCCATATTAAACAGATTTTGTGGTAAGGCGAGTCTCTTTTCGGTTTATTTAACCCAGTACCTACCAGGTAATATTGAAATGTATATTAAATAAGAATTATTTCAAACCGTCTCATGGTTCTGTTGATTCAGTAAATGCCGTTTTAGATTGACTTGGACACGTACAAGGTATAAACATGGGGTTATGTGGGTAAATAATAGTTTTCCGTTTGCCATAACTACAGCTGTCTATTTACAACCCCTTTGGAACGAATATGAAACATCCCGCAATCCTGCATTTCAATAGACACTCTGCTTATGGCATTGCACTTTGTAAAAAGGAATAAAACTTGTTATTCCCTGCAATCCAGCACGAACTGTTGAGCGTGTGAGCAGCGACAAAGAGTTCAAATAAAAACGATATGTTTTCAAACGCTTAGGGTCCTTATAAACCAATAATTCTCATGGAAGGACCCTCCCGCGTTCGCTTGGCTGGACGAGTACATTATGTCTAATCGAGTATACTGTACTGCTGTATTCGCGTTATTATGCGTCAGGGTGTACGGCGACAGTGTGTAGTTGGCGAATGGGTGGCGGTAGCGGCGTCGGTGTTGGGGATGTTATACCCTCTGGGCTAGTGGCGACCTTTCGAATATATGTGTAATACAGATGTTATGTCGGATTATCCGGTTAGCGTTCAAAATATAACCGAGGGGTGTTTATTTAGAAGAATATTAAATAGATGAGGTCGAGTTCACATGGACGAATACTAAGTAATACCTACATTAGAATTCTGAATAAACAGTTATACCGAATAATATCCAGAGACATGTGAAGCGCACGTATACATGAAAGCCAAGCGAAACAATATTAAGTAGAACGTGATACGCATCGATGCATCTGCAAATAAATACGATGCGTTGTATTGTAACTGTATCAGTTAAAATATAATTCCAAGTGACTGACATTATGACACCATCTCTAGGTATTTTTTGGTATTAATTTTCGAATTTTACGGAACCTTCTATTAATTATTTATAGTTATATATAGATTTATTTAGTTAACGACATTGCTGCTGTATTATAAAACGTGGTGAATCCAATTTACTGCTGAAAGTAATTAGTACAATGAAGAGAAACCCAACAATATTTTATATTTGATCCTATTAATTAACCACCTACAGTGGCAGAGCTCCTAATTAATTTAAACATGCTATTCGATTTGTTTCGGCGACCTCTGCCTCGGCAATCCGACTGCCACAGAAACTGGAACGAACTTTAACAGAACAAATTGATGACAATATCGCTAATCATTTATTTCTATTGCAGTCCTTAAAAATGTCTGATCGTGACTTATTTCATTTATTAATGAAGCTTGAAACCCGAAGTTCGTAAATAATGTCAATATTTTCGGATGCAGGTAAACAACTCTTCAGTTCAACTTTTCAATTGCGTTGCAGGCAAGAATCCAATACATAATAAATAGAAAGCATTTCCTACATTTAAGTAAAAATTCTTGGTATTTCCTTGAAAGAACTTAAAACATGTAGGTACTGCAATGGTAAAAATTGTGTATTAGAAAGTAGCTAATTGGCACTTCAGTTGCAAATCTCTCAAATCAACTTTATTTTTGTTGTTTAGTTGTGGTAAGGTAACCTCGATTAGTACTTCGTGATATAGTGGAATATAGAATCTACATTTTATAGTTAGGATTTTGATGTATATTTATAAGAAATTTCATCGTCTTTTTCTCAATCTTTTAATGATTAATTCAGTTAGTGGACTGTAAAACCTTTTGCGACCCATGAGGTTTTGAAATACCTCTAGTAAAATCAATCGTAATTCGATTGAAAGATGCAAGGTCTTTATATTTGTTCTCTGAATTAAAAGTTTTATTAGAGGACCTCATTGAAATACTTTAAATGCCCCGGATTGGTAAATTCAATTAAGTACAATTCATTCCGTTAGATGAATTAAAACAATTTTGGCCTTAATGAATATGATTCTACCGACGTATTGCTGTTGTTTTTTTACCGTATTCGAATACTGATACAGTTTCAGTTTAGAAGCAGAGCCTCGCCGTTTTAATATATCCGTGATGATATTTCCACATTTTCCTAGCTGTAACATTCGGCGGCAGAATTCAATTATCTCAAGTTATTTACGTACTGCGCAGCCTGCCAGGTAAATATGGCATATTTAAGCCTCTTGAATATTCATTGGTTATTTAAATTGCCTAAATACCTATCCAATGTCATCCCAGAAAACGCTTTCAAATCACGGTATTCTGCCATGAAACATCTACCGACATTTCGTTAAAAACCAAACAATTTTAATGAACAATGATCATTTCCAATTTGATTTTTTCTGTCTGATTTTATATTAAGAGTTAGAGGACTGGGGTTGCAACTTAGAGAAGTAAATATTAGGAAGGGAGTCAGACAGGGATGCACACTGTTACCACTACTTTTTAATTTATACATCGAAGACGCAATCAATATCAATAAAGAGAGTACAACTGTAGCGATAGATACACAGGGGCAAAAGATTAGCATCTAGCAAGGACTTACAGATAGGTTTAAATAAAATGGAAGGGATATTGACAAAATAGTATTGTATAAAAATAAACAAAAGTAAAAAAAACTGGTAAAAAATGGTAAGAAAAAATAGGGAAGGAGCGAATATAAAGGTAGGAGATGAAAAATTAGAAGAAGTGACTGATATCTAGAAGATACCTAGGAAGTCAGATAAGTCAGGGTGGAAGTAGTAGAGATATAAAGCAGAGGATAGCAAAGGGTCGAGTCACTTTCTCAGGCTTGAAGATCTAATCAGAGACATGTTAGAGGCAGAAACAGGAGTTAGGAGGGGTAGAACTAGACCTAGATTAGATTACTGTTCGCAAATGATGATGACCTTACGATGATGATTTTATATTAAGCATTATGAAAGTAAACTTAAGAATGGTCATGTTGTTTCAATTGTACAACCAATATTATGACAAATAACTAGCTGTTAATCTTGTAGTGATAAGAACTAATAAAATGCAAATTGCAATCCACATCGGGTGATAGGTATCGATCAATAGCTGAAGAAGAACTTAATGGTCTTTAAAGTTTTTTTAGTGGATCAGAATCGATACGTAGGTTGTGTTAGGTCAGGTTAATAACTACATTATCGGTATCAGTTTTAAAAGATTACATTAATTAATTAATCATTTTCTTCTTTTTAATTACCCACCTGTCCCTTGAAGCAGGTAAGAATTTTATCCGAATACAGATAAAGAGTAAGGCAGTCAACAGCAAAAAACCATTTGGTAATTGGCCCGTCAGCGGGGTGAAATGACTTTCCTTTTGTGGCGCTATGCTTTACACCCTGAAATTGCTTGATGAAATTATCGCGTGAGCTAATATGAAAACTGCGTGACCTATAGAAGTGAGTGACATATTGCCAACCCCGGAGCGCAAAAGGAACTAATATAATAAAGTCATTGCTAATGGGGCTTCCTCTTTATTCATCCGCTTCCTTTCTTAGCAGAAAAGAAGATTGTTCCTGTGACAGTCACGTTATTTATAAAGGAAATTTCCGCGATCGTACCAATAAGCCTTGATGGATGTTAGGCTACTTCAAAGTCAAGGACAAACCAAATAGTCAATACCATCATCATTCTAACGAATGGGTGGAATTTTACAATAGAAATCTTATAAAATTCTAGTTCAACACAAAAGAAGATTTCAGTAACAGTAAAAAATGTATTGAAAACTTTTAAGTAGGTACTTTTCATCATCTTCATTTACTTTCTCTAGCGATGTGCCTCTTCCACCGTCTTGGATGCGCGCTGGAAAAATCGTAGGTAGGGAGAAAAAGACTCATTATTCTGTCGACTGTTGTTCATTAAACATACTTTTTCATACAGTACCTGCCAAAAGTTTTGTTCAATCATGAATAGTAATGCGAATCGAAAACAACCGTTAAAGCCGTTAATATGTCTTCAAATATAAATAAACATCTCGTTTATATTTTCAGTAGTAAATGGTAACAATAACAGCACATTTGAGCAATGCAATTGTAGTGGATAAAATGGTCAATTCTTCCGTGCAGTTCTGTAGGGATTATACGCTCCTCACCGGTTAAGAGTTTGGCCGAGAGTTGTCTCCTTTCTTTTCCGGCCTAGTGCTGTTCTTTTCTACTTTGCGCCGGTCAAACTGAAGGTCACATCACTACAGAAACTAAGCGAAGTATAGTCAGTTTTAAGACTGATTGGACACGCACCTTCACTCTGCTATTTTGCAATATTTTTTTCATTCTAATACTTTCTCATTTCTAACCTTGTCTATCCACGGTATCCTCATCATTCGCTTGTAAAACTACCTTTCAAACGCTTCTAACCTTTTCTTTTCCACGTCGTTCACCGTTCACATTTCACACCTGTACAGAGCCGTGCTCCACACATACACCTATTTACAGTATTTTTCAAATTTCTAAATGAACCATTCGCGAGCATAGAAGTGACTCAACACTGTTCTATCCTTTACTTTATATTTCTACAGAATCCTGAATTATCTGACTTTTTATATCCTTATTATCTAATTCTTGAACAATTAACAATATTTACATATATTATTAAACATTTTTGTCGCGTTAGGGGTAAATCGATAATTTTGCGTCATAGAACATTGAAGTGAATAATAAATAATGAATGTTAAAGAAAAGCCGTTTGTAGTCGTCCATCAAGTTTAGTTTACGAATTCAAGCAGCATCTCGTTCTTTCTAAAAGGATCTCACAGGATAACGGCATTCCCACTATTTCCTTTTTGAACCACCAGCATATTTCCTGAATAGCTGCTGGGAAATTTTTAAAACGAATGCAGGTGTGCAATGGTTACAGATTGCCGCTGGATTCAAATTCATTTTCTATTACAATGCAAAGAGAATCTGGAGCACATAGGACAGCAGTCGTTACAGGCTACGCCATACCTTTTCCTCCTTTTAAAAGGAAATAAACGAACGGAATGATTATCAACGCTTCTTTTATCTATTTGCTGTGGCATCAGTTTTGTAGCATTTCACAAAAACAAATTATAATGGAAAAATAAGTGAATGAGTACTACTGCATCATTCTTTCAGTGACGATCACAGTTTACTTTTTTATTTTCTATGCCGGTCGAACACCATAATATAACTAATGCTGTCCGAATTCGGGTATGACGTTTCGAGACGAAAGACGATCTTCTTCAAATATCCATTGCTGGATGTGGAGTCCACATGTAAGGACCTTTGAAGGATCTCACCACTCCTATAAGCAAAACGTTAGAAGACAACTCAACCTTTAGAGCCTAACCAGAAGAGTATCAGTTCATCAACCAGCCACGAAAGTCTTTACCAATTTCATCAACATTATAAAGTCGTCAGTCCTAAGACTGGTTGGAAACACATCTCCACTCTTTCCTATCCTGAGCTAATCTTCGCATTTCCCTTAAACTAGAGCAACCAACACCCTTAACTATTTGTGAACAGTAATCTAATCTGGGTCTACCTTTAAACTACCTCCTAACTTCCCTTTCTGCTTCTAATATGTCTCAGACTAAACCTTCATACCTGAGAAGGTATCCTACCAACCTATCTCGCCTATTTCCACGGTATCAATTACCATATATATAATATAAGTTTCGGAAAGGAGCTGTTCTGCAAATAAAATTAATCTTTTTTCATACCGGTCGTACTAGTACAGATTACGTGAAGACGAACCTCGTTAGCGTTATATTATTATCAAAGTTAACTTCTAGTTCGTCGCTATTTAAATAAGAATAGGGCAATGCTTAGAGATTTCCCTGGAGGCTATTCAAAGTATGTATACCGTTAATTAAAACAAAGAAGGTGAAATTGCTAAAAGTTCTCTATCCTTTCTGTTTTTCCGTAATTGCTGCAGGCGAACAACAGTGAACGTAAAGATTGACAAGGGCGGAAATAACAAAATTAAACCATTGCCAAATTGACAGAAACAACTGTCGATCGGTAGACATTGCTGCCGCATGCTATCCATGATAGCTTCTCACCCTCTCTGTCTCTCTTTCTTTCTCTCTCTACATATGTAGTATGTCTATGTACATGTAAGTACTATATACTATGTAATATATTTGTACATAATACGAACTTCATTTGTTCACTGCAGAGATACACGATCAGATTACAAAAGAAATTGCTGACATGTACGTTAACAATACTGACAGACTGGCTAATCAATAGTGGGATAATTAACGGATTTACCTTAATGGGAAGTTTCGATTTGGCCATCACGATTTCAGTTTCCACTTTGTATCGTCAAATGGAGCGGCAGCCTATAAAATGTTTATATCTAGTGAAAATCTATTAGCCGTTCACGTGATCATTCTATGTGTAGGGATTAACCGGATGTCAAATTACGATCAAAAGACAATTAAAAGTCCGTGTAGTTATGGAGTATACGTACCTTATAATCATAAAAAAAATATTAATGTGAAAATTCGTTTTCAATTTTCTCCCACTACAAACTACCTTAGGTTATGAGGGAAAAATTTGTTGCTGTTCTCACACCCTTGCCGGGAATCGAACCCCACTAACGTTAAAGGTCAGAGCGTTGGTGCGTAGAGCGAAAGGTCCCGGGTTCGATTCCCGGCAACAGCAACAAATTTTTCCATCATTAACCTGAGGTAGTTTGTAGTGGGAGAAAATTGAAAATTAATTTTCACATTAATAAAAATGTAGAAGGTAAAGTCTACAAAAAATATAGAGTATTTTTTTAATAAATGACATAATGACGGTTTAATACGTCAAAAGCTGTCATAATTTTAATAGGGAAGTAAAAAATTTACTTCCTCCAAAAATAGCCCTTTGTAGCTGCCGTTGAGTCTCTCCATTGTGGTCTTTTTAGGACTTATTTATTGTCGTCTTTGTATGCGATTTTAATGAGATAATATATTACCACAACGATTTAAAATGATGAAAGAGAAAGTACCTTTTGATGGCAAAGGGGAGCAATTGTGAAGATATGTATAAGTATGTGAAGTGTTGGTTAGCAAAACAATAGACTATGTATCTTTGGTAATTTAGTTTCATTAGAAGGGTTTGGCGATTTTATTTCACTTTGTAGATTGTATCGCATATTTTGCAAATATCAGAAACAGTGGACACAAAGGGGCCTTTCCAACGGTCTAAATTAGTTGTTTTGGTCGCCGTGTTCGTTTCCCTGCAAAGGCATTAGCTCGGTGTTTCAGGGCAACGAGAGTAATTTCTTTTGTCTCCTAATGTTGCCATTCATCACTCGAAAATTTACGAACCCTGACCGAAGTTCTTTCAACATTTTTAGCTTTATTACGATACCACCACGAAGCGCTTCCTGCTTGCCCGCTTAAACTTCATAATTCTTCACGGCGCTTACGTACTTCTACTGCAATTATTATGCCGGCTCTAGCTGGACAACCGCGACTGCCTTTAAACGCCAAGATTTTCTTATTTATTTGTCGAAAGTTCCTGAGCAAAAGTTATTTCGTAGAACTGTCTGCACACAAAAAGAAAACATTATTCGAAGTCCCTTCTACCATAAAAAAAAGCACTGGATATCTACGTTTGTTATTCGCTAAGTAATATGCTTTAATAAAGTGTTACAAACGTAAAACGAAACGGGCACCAAAGTGTTTGAGATATGGTGTTATAGAACGATGTCAAAAGTACCGTGGATGAAAAAGGTTATAAATGAGGATGTATCAGAAAGAGGAATGGAAAATGAAAGAGAATGAAGAGGTATTAGAAAGAATAGGAGAACAGAGGGCTCTATGGAAGTCAGTAAGAAATACGCGAGATGGGTTGGTAGGACACCTTCACAGGCATGAAGGTTTAGTCAGACACATATTAGAAGCAGAAAGGGAAGTTAGGAGGAGTAGAGGTAGACCTAGATTAGACTACTGTTCGCAAATGGTTAAGGATGTGGGTTGTTCTAGTTTTAGGGAAATGTGAAGATTAACTCAGGACAGGAAAGAGTGGAGGTGCGTGTCCAACCAGTCTTAGGACTGACGACCTTATGATGATAATGATGATGATAGAGCAAGATTGAATTCCCAAATTTATCAACTGAGCGGTGAGCGTGTCTTACAACTAGGGTTGCCACCTTTTCAGGCTTTACATAAAGTATTTCTCGACTAAATGTTTCAAAAACAAAAGTACTCAACAT